>NC_083613.1:28279135-28437741 GCF_963584025.1 Labrus mixtus | reverse complement strand
GAGAGAGATAGTTGTTTGCTGGGTTTCAGGAAGGCTCACTTGCCAGCGGGGCCTGAAACAATAGAGCAACGTTTTCCCTCGCTTGTTGCTGCTCGGTGTAGGCCTTCGACTGCAAGAGCAAGAGGGAAATTCTGGACTAGCCACCTCCTGCTTTTCCTCCTCCCTCCTCTTTTTTCCTCCCCCTTATTCTTCCTCTCCATCTCCTCCTCTTTCTCCTCCTTCCTCTCTCACCCCCTCCTCTCCTCCATCTGATGACTCAGAGAAATGTGCTTGGCTCTTCTCCCGCTGCTAAAGCTCAAACAGAGATCTGATGAAAACAGAGTGAAACTGACAGAAGATTCCTTCATAAGAAACTGGCTGGATGATGCTAAAGCTATGTCAGATTAAATGGAGTTAAATGAGTTCAATAAAAGTGAAAGATGTATTGAAGAAAAAAACAGATATTATGTTTCCAGAGGTCTTCATGTATGTTCATGTGCTGCGCTGTCATCCCGGAGCCAGTTGAAGGCAGCATGTTGCTGCCAGCACAGTTGCAAAGATCGTAGCAGCATTTCAAGGCTTTGAGCTCTGGAGAAACAAATAGCTGATAAGATTGTTATAAAATGAATGCTGCCTGTTTTCAATGTAACTGAATAACTTTCTGACACATGGCTGTTTGGTTTCAAGTAACTTTTTTCCTGAAGTGTTTACAAGAAAAGTGGCTGAAAAAAGGAGAAACATTTCCAAGATTTTCTTTAAAACATGACTAAATCAATCTCGATGGATCCTGTATTAGTTTGAAGCAGCTCTCAATTAATTTTTGATTTTCTTCAATTAGATAACCCACTGCTTGTTTCCTAAGCTTGATTTTATTTATGAAGGATGGCAGTTTTTGCAGGTGTTATTACGTCCCTGACAGAACAAATTAATGTAAAAACAATCACACTTTTTTCCTGTTTATTTAAAAAGACTTTGATACAGTTAATGATATGATATTGGAATTGTACAAAAAACTAATAATAACAATGTGCGCCAAAACTGCTCCCACAGTGTTTAACTACAGAAAGCTTCAAATGTTTTTAAAGAGGAAGTGCTTTAATGATTGAACTTTTAAGAAGCAAAAAATAAATCACTTACACAGTCCAGTATGTTAGGCAGAATATTAATTATTTTTATTTTTCTATGATAAAATATCTTCTTATATAAAGACATAAACAATAACTCATGTAATCAGAAATCCTAAAATGTGCACAATTTAATTCTAATTTTTAAAAAAAATCGGATTGCTCAAAAAAAAAAAAATCTAAGTCAAAATTAAAATGCAAAATAGGTCCATAAATAAATACACGTTATATCTATTTAATAAGCTAAGCACTGTCTTTTATTGTTAATGTTTTTTATTTTTAGCAGGGAGAACCCAATGAGACCGAGGTCTCTTTCCCCGGGGTGACCTGCAGCAACACAATAAAAGACAGAACAAGAAAAACATTCAGTTAAAATAATTACAGATACATTCACAAACAAATATTCATTCTTGTAAACGTGTGCCTTGTTTAATAAATCACATTTTAAAGCTGTAGCTTTCCTGTAGTACGATAGTGCAGACACTATCTCTTTAAAAATGTCATATGATACCAGAGGGAGCAGCTTAGCCGTCATTTCAAAATTATTCCACATGATGGGTGCAGCAACACTAAAAACAGTCTTTCCCCACTCAGTCCCAAACTTTTGTATTTTAACATCCAGTTTAGATGTGTTCGTATGGATTCAGATGTAGAGTCGTCAGGTCAGGAGGGAGTTTACCAATGAGTGCCCTGTGAACATATGCTGAGTGACATAGGTCACAATGGTGAGATTGAAATATGTCAACTTTTGATAAAGGGAAGAACATTATGATATAGAGCATCCAATGGCTTCAAAACAGATACAGCTGCGTGTGTGTAGAGATGTCGCCATAGTCCAAAACTGGCAATACTGTAGCTTGCACAGTGTTTTTTCTATTTCTCGTTGTTAGGCAGGACTTCCTGAAAAGAAAACCCAGCTGAGGTCTTGTTTTTATAAATGAAATGCTAAATGTTTCTGATATATACACTTAGTATAATTTATGTTTTTTCAAAAGTTTTTTTGAATGCCAGTCATAAAAACACTACACCTGTTTTCAATTCTATACATTAAGATATTGTAGATATTTGCATTGAACATGAGGGCTGTGAATCTTTGGGTGTCTCATTATGCGATTAGATTTCGATTCTTGGGGTCATGATTAGATTTAGAATCTATTTTAGATTAAAAATGATTCTGGATTTATGATTAAAAGTCTATTTTTGAATTAGTACATACTTCAGGATCTACTCCAGTCTTCTGTGAGACTTGCTGAATTTCTTGCTGCTTCATTTGGCATTCTACTGCGTTAAAGAGGTAGCATTAGCACTTTGCAGCGATTTTTGGAAGTTATGAATCTATTTAAAATCTCAGAAGATAAGAATCTAAATTTTTACATGAATAGATTTTTTTCCCGCCTCTACTAAACATCATCCTGCACCTTCCTACACAGCTAAATCATTTTTCCATGACTCCCCTGAGACATTTTGTGCTTTTTATAATTTATTTATTTGCCTTAATTAAGTCCTCTGACAGCCCGAGTACTGCTGTTTACTAGCTTTCTACTTTTTAATATTCTACTTTTGTGTTCTTGTTATTTTGTCACTTAAAACACAAAGACAAAATCCATGTACAGTATGTTCTTTTTCCATCTCTAGTTTTTACAGGATGTGATTCTTATTTAAACACACATTTAACACTTGTTTTAGATCATTTATATAGGTATTAAAAAGCAAAGTTCCCTATAAAATAAGCAACAGTACATTTGCCACAATCATAAATTATCAATTAAACACAAAAAAAAACATATTTAAAAACACATTAAAAGCAGTTCTGTAGAAATGATGAGTCTCTTCATCAGGACTAATCAATTTGTCACTCACTGAAAATCACACAGCATAAGCTAGAGAAATTTTGTTTTTGTTTTTTTTATTTAAAAGTGTAATGAATATCTTTAATGCAAGGGAAATACAATTATATAATCAAATTAGTGTTTTTATAGTTTGGAAAGAAGTAAACGTTTGACAAAGATGACAAGGGAATTATTTAAGCAACTTTTTAAAATGTTCATAATGGTTTTATTTATACCAAATGAATGATACTTCTAACCCAATGATATATCGATGAATGCGCGGGCTCACTGTTGGTTTCTAATGATTTTTGTAGAGTGACTCACCAACAGTTTTCCTGAGTGACTTATCATTCTTGTTGTTTCATGTCTGACCACTTGGCTTTTCTTTCAGGTTTTATGTGTCATCACGTGAAGCTCTAGAACATTCAAACGGTAACCTCAGCAGATTCATGTCCAGAACTGCTTCCAAACTTGACTATTCAGTCTTGTTCTTTTGTAGTCACTATTAAGCTGCATTAAATGAGACGCCTTTTCCTCGTCCATCAGTCCATCGCCTCCTTCCTCCTGGTTTCCTTATCTTACTCTCTTCTCTTCTAACCCTCCCAACTGTGGCTCTGCTGAAACTTGGTGCCACTCTTGATCTTTTGTTTCTATAATGAGATGAGTCTTGTGTGATCTCGCAACCTCTGTCTCTGTTCATCGTTAATTATGCTTTGCTATATTACTACCCTTCATTCTTTATTCATCACTAACTTCTGTACAGTGTAGCACATATCTCACAAAACACAGCAGCGTCTGATAGTTTCTCTTAGAAACAAACTCTTTGTCACATTCATCTCTCTCAGGAGAGCATTCATGTTTGTGAATAAGACATTTGGACAAAACTCCAAAAAAATCTAATATTGTGAGTCATCTCACGCAGATGGGTAAATGTGTTGTTAATAGTGAGGCAGATTTTTTTTAGCTGCTATTTTGTGTATTAGGTCAAAATGTTGGCTGTAATGTATTTGGCTAACTGTAATAGCTTCTTAAAAGCCAGCATTGTGAGGGGGGATCCCTCAGGGTCTATATATTGGCCCAGCACAGTTTCTTCTCTCAAATAGCATCTGCTTTGTTCTCTGCTCTGAAGTATCATCCTTCAGATCGCATATCTAACCACTCTACTGATCCAAATAGTTGGAGCCTACGGCCCTCTGATACACACATGTATTACAGACACACAGGCAACATCCACAGAGACAGACACACACACACACAGAAGCTCTGTTGGTCACTCTCTGTTTTACAAGTGGCACCAACACACACAGCTCTAATCGGATGGTTTGTGCAACGCATGGTGATAAATCTGGTTAAGAAAGAGGTTGACTGTAGAGGAAAGAGCAAAATCCCTCAGCTCCTGTTCAAATGTGTGTACGTGAGACAGAGAATAAACCCGCTTTTTTATCTATTTGCATAGCACCCTGGAGTGTGTGTATGATCACACACAGTGATGTGCATACATTAGCTGGTGTGTAAATGTGTGTGACAGTACTTTCCACTTCTCGTTTGCATTGGTTCCATGTTGAATAAGGTTTATGCAAACTGATGTGTAGAATGAACTTGGTTTGTCATTTTTGGTTGTTGGCTTATTGCATGCTTTCGAGCAACTGACACTGCAGTGGACTCAGGAGGTTTATAAGGTTGGCCCTGTTGCAGGAAGAATTCCCTGTGTGAGCTAGAGAAGATGAGGAAGACTGATTCTGAGTTAGTCAGTGTGTGTGTGCGTGTGCATGTAGACAGAGGCAGAGCGACAGATTGTTTGAAGCCTGCCACTGAGACTAGCATCAAACACCACCTCAACTCTTTGCCCTTCAGCCTGTATTCACACACACACACACACACACACACACACACACACACACACACACACAGTTTAACTATTTCATACATCTCAGGCTTCCTCTTCCTTGCTGATTTCTTTCAACCAAATAAATTCCAGATGCACGTTTCTTTCATACGGTCTCATCTTCCATTTCAGCCACTTATCTGTGTTGTCCATCTGACCAACAAACCAGAAAACATAGGTCACATAAACACAGGTTCTCTTGTCAATCAGATACTGGTTTGTCCTCCATGTTGGTTCTTGGAAAAGAGAGCAGTGATAGGATTGAGGGGATGAGATTATTTTTTTTTACAGATTCACATTTTCTTCTTTTACATTAATGTTGAAAACAGATGCATAATTGGTTGATTGCTGATGTTAGTTAAGGTGAATCTTCAGTGAAGATAACACGTTTAGTATTGGAGCACATGACCTACATTACTCAAGGCCAAATATGTCTAAATAGGAAGTTGATGGTAAGAAAGACAGACTTTGGTAAAAACAAAAAAAAAATGTGACAGGGAAATTCCTTTGTGACTCACACTGAGTTGGCGCCGGTTAGTTCTGAATCTGGATTGGCGTAGGGTTGGGTGACGTCCACCACCCTCTGGTCTCTTCCTCACCCTGTCTGAGGATGGGTGGGATGGAGTGGGCGTTTGGAAGCCAGTTTTCACCCGCTGCCCTTTAGAGTGAGATATATAGTCTGGGTGATGACACTGAGTCATCCCTGCTTTCTAAGCTCTCCTCTTTCTGATTCGTATTCTCCATCATGGCCCCTGTTCCTACCACACCCTATCATACTAGTGTTGCATTCACTGAACAGTGTGTTGTAGGTCTACACAGTCCCCTGAAGGCTTTTTTTTCTAAATCTGGGTCAAGACCCAGTTGAGAGTTAAGGGAAAGATTAAAAATGTGCCTCAAATATTCAGACACATTAGCATGTGAAACTGTTGCCTTAGCTCTAGAACAGATACCTAAAGCCTTCCTGTGTCTCTGCTCTGTAAGGGAAAGTGCACTGTAGCCTGTAGAAATGTCATTTTTCATGCAAAGGGAGGCAGTTGCATCATTTGTACAGTTCAGTACTCCTAATGATGCAACTCATACTGCAGATAAGCAAACAGAATAGTCTGAAAAATATGTTCACAAGAAAGGAACATGTCGGAAATATGTATTCAACCACACACACAAACCCCCCTTTGCTGCTATATCCAGATCTGATCAGACAGCACCGTGCTGCCATAATACTGTGTAAAGACCCGACTCCCGCAATGCTGACTGGAGACCTCTTCTACAACACACCGTTTATTCATTCAGTTCACAAAAACATTCAGCAACACACACAGCATGGCTCTTGATAAGACAGTATAGAGAAGGGCATTGAATCCCACTTCCAGCTTTGCTATCTTGTAGGTCATTTAATGTAATGTTATATCTCGAGTCAAGTCATGTCTTTTCTTTTTTAATCACTGGTGCACAACCAATGTGTTGAGAGATCTCAAGTCAACTCCAGTTAAAAACAATTGGATTTAGTGGAAAAAGGCATTTTCTTCTCGTCTTTCATAGTTTAAAGAGAATCAAACATGAGCTTGCAGTTTTGTATTTTTTTTTTCACAGAGTAACCAAGTGAAATCCTCAGGTTGAAAGGTTAGATTTAAATTTGTCCAATACTCCGGTGTGCAACCAAATGTTTGCATAAAATAGAAACATACCCATCAGCCTCAGCGGTGCTTTGTGTTTAGGTCCAAGCAGGACATGTTGGTATGCTGACACACAAAACTAAGACAGTCAAAATGTGTTACATTACTGAACAACACTATGGCATTGTGTGAGCGAGGATATTAGCATACTTGAGTCAGACTTGAGCTCAAAACACCAGCTCAGCCATATAGAGCTCGGCCCCAGACCCTTAAGCTTGTTTGACACACAAAAATGTAACATCTGGCCTCTATTACTTCAGAATACACGTTTCTGCCACATACACTTCAATTCCAACTAAGGATTAAGCCAACTCTTTCTTGAGTCCAATTTCCTGGGAATGAATATTTTATTTATATAAGAACTGAAAACAGTTAATGCTATTCACCCCAGGCAAGAAATATTCAGAGTTAAAATGTACTGGCATGCTGTTCATGTCTATAACTTTATAACATAGATCATGATAAAATGGCTGTGCACACACTGGGACTCAGCCAATGTAAATATATGTTTGGCTTTGTCTTAAAGTTAATCTAGCTGAATGAAATATCTGAAATAACTCAGTTTCAAGCCTGCCACTAATGTATCTGATAAGAATAGTATCTGCAGCATATTTTGACTTTTTGTTGAAAATATGAAAATCTGCTGTATGGAAACATAACTATAAACCAAGAGGCATCGTCTTGTCTTGAAAAATGAAGCCAATGTTGAAGTCCAAAGTCCTGCAGTTTGTTGAGTGCCCGCTTGAGGCTGGCTCCAGGAGCCCTGGGAGTCGCATATACACCACAGCCAAAGATTTTATGAACAAAGTATGTTATCCATAGTTAGGCGCATAGCTGACATGATTGACAGGTGGGCGCAATGTAACAGTTTGCCATAAGGCTTAAAACCCGCCTTAGCTCCAGCTCTCAGCCTGTCGTTAGGCTGACCGAAAGTTAGGTTGAGACAGGATTTCCAGCATAGCGGCTGCTGCTGATGAGCCTCCAGAGCCCCCTGCAGGAACAGATGGCTGACATCACTCAGGCGTCGTCCATTAATATTTACAGTCTATGCTATAAACATGTAATAACTGCAGTAAAGTAAATAAATTATCTTACACACACAGCTTGATTGAGTACATTAAGATGTTTGCCAAGTGTTTAGGGCATTCCCTCTGGTATGTATGTTTAGCAGGTAGCAGGAGAACATGCACAGACAGTCACTCTGCTGCTGGTGTCTGCAGTGAGAGCTGTGAGTGTTTGATCATTTTTTAATATCTCACAGTTAGACAGTTTTGTTCAAGGATCCCTCCTGCCCCCTGGGCACTCATCATCCCAATATCAAAGAAATGTGCTGAACAATCTACTTACTGGTTTTGTGACTGGGAACACGACCCCCATGTCCAGCCATGCACATTGGGAAGCTTCTCGTATTTGAGCTCATAGAAACTTAAAGTAAAGATGTTTTTTTAGGAGGCCTTTAACTCTTTTCCTTTTAATCTAGAACCGAGAAACTGACGATGAAGTAGGTATAAATATGACATTAAGAGAACATTTTCACCGATGCACATCTGCCAGGATTCCTTTTTAAAAACAATGGCAGCTTGGAAATATCTGTAGCTCATATCATGAGATACAAAGGCCTTAAAGCTGACAGTTAACTGTCTCTTTATGAACCTATTCTCACAGTCTATACATGGCACACACACAAGTGTGTTACTCAAACTCTGTGACCTGCAACGAGATTCCTCCTGTGTTGACTGCTGGTGTGAATACTGGCACGGTGCCTGGAGAAAATATGCTTTATACCGCTGTCGTGATAAACGAGTTGAGGTAGCAGCGAGGAGATCCTGAAAATCCCTGTTGAAGTGTAACATCAGTGTAGCTGTTAGGACTGTCAACCAGAGTGAAACTGAACATTTCTTATCCCTACCACAGTTTACCTTAAATTTAACCACAACCTTTTTTAATTCCTGTTATGTTAAGTTACTTTTATTTACATTTTTTTCACATCCTATCATTTTAAGATTCAACTTAATCAGCAAAAACTACAGCTGCCAATCGATCAATACATTCAATCACGATTAATCACAGTCTCTATTGTGACTCTACTGTGCAACACAGCTAAAATAGTTGATTTAAGATTTAGGTTTGGCAATTCAAATTGGGCCCGGGCCACCCTGGCCAAACCCTGGATCAGCCCCCTGCCGCCCAGCCAAAAAGTCCTGTGCTCACCATTATCCACACCTAGACGCCCGTTATGCAACATTATGGAAGCAAACCAAAGACCACTATGACAACTATGTTTGTACTTTGCACAGTTTTGGTTAAATGTTTCCAACTTGAGTACGTAAGCATATGATTAGCCTACCGATACTGCCAGAGAATAAAAGACAATGAGTGGCTTACCTAGGGCGACAAAAAGGCTCCACTTTCTCCCGCTCACATATGATTACTATCTTCTCAAGTGACTGTTTTGACGTCCGATCGTCCCATCATAACGCACTGACTTCGATCAGGAGAAGTGACTAGCAAGTATCTGCAGCGCAGCGAGGAGACAGACGTTTTATATTCAGTTGAATTCAGTGCGTAGCTGTCGGTTTAGGATATTACTCCATTCAAAAACAGAAAAGGAGAAAGACAATTGTCAGCTGTTTGAAAAGGGGAAAAAATTGTTTTTGTGTAAAGCTTAGTTAGCTAAGCTTACTTTTTTTTTGCATGACTTTGGTGACTCTCAGTGTTTCACTAAATGTTCCCCAACATTGTAAATATAACTCAACACCATTAGAAAAATCTGCTCAGCACAACAGGCCTGTCAAGAGGCCAGTGAGCGGCTTTGATGGTGTGTCATGTGGGACAGAAAAAGGCAACCGAGGCCTTGCTTGAGGAAGGAAGTCACCCAAAAAAATATGGTCTGTTGTGGTTTTAATCTTTTCAATTCCGCTTTCTTTTCTCAGCTTCTCTCTCTTCCTCTCACTGATTTTTATCTTCATACACACACACACACACACACACACACACACACACACACACACACACACACACACACACACACACACACACACACACACACACACACACGCACACAGGCAGCCGGCTGTGTGGTGTGGTGGGGAGAGCAGCTTTGGCTCCTGGTGACTTCTGGGAGCAGCACCAGTTCGGTGACTTGATCCGCGCTCAGCAACTGGATTGGCTTAATCTGGTCTCCCCGCAGCCATGGCGATCTGGTTCTGCCTGGCAATAGAGAGCGCGGGAGGGGAGCGGGAAGGAGAGGGGGGGGCTGAAGAAGCGAGAGGGAGTTTTTATTGAGAGGCAGGCCTGTTAGAGTTGATCAGGAGTTTGTGTGTGCGTATGTGTGTTTTGAATGGGGCTTTTTGTTTCAACGTGACTCACCATGCTCTTGCCACTGTTGGGTGCCTGAAGGGAAAGATGGAGGGAGGGTGAACGCAGAAAATAAAAAGGAGCTGATGTGGTTAAGTCATTAGGAGACTGCATGTTCTGCTGCTCTGTCAAGGCTCGGCCTACTTCTCTGATGAATCAATAAACCAAATCTCTGCCTGTGAAAGAGACAAACAGAGGGTGAGCTCAGATCTATCTTCTGGTTTGCCTGCCTCCAGATCATTTTAACTTTTAGCCAACTCCTCCACAGACTGTGAGCTCGAGCACAGCTAAGAGCGCACTCCATACGACATCAGTCAAACCAGATGGTGCGTGTGATTGCTCACTACTCCCTATAAATTTGTCAGCAAAATTTCACTGAGTTGACGTTCTTAATCACTTTTGCTGTGGTTCTGATTACTCTGCGAAAACACAAATGAATTCAACAAGAAGGATGTCTTGGTTACGTTTCTTAGAAACCACTGTTTGTTTATGTGTTGGTGCTTTAACAGATAGAATATCAGGTTCCCATAGGCAATAAAAACCTACATTTTCCTTTACAGTATAAGCTATAGCCATATGTTGCAATTAATTACAATCACTGCAAAGTTCCTACACAACAGAGAGTCTCACTGACAAATGTGTCCAATCAGGAGCTCTGACTGTGCAGAAAGCCAAAATCCTGAAAGCTCGAGATCCCCTGAACATAACTTCAGTGGAAATAACAACCTAATGCACTTATAGCTAGTGAGCAAGCAGAGCCTTTCATAACATTGTGTCATAGTGTTGCCTTCATATGGCGTAATAAGGATTACCTTTTTTAATGATACTTTATTTATTCAATTTCTGCAGTGAGGTTTCTCTAAATTAAAACAATTACAAAAAATGTAGACTTA
The DNA here is from genome assembly GCF_963584025.1 of Labrus mixtus. Taxonomy (NCBI): domain Eukaryota; kingdom Metazoa; phylum Chordata; class Actinopteri; order Labriformes; family Labridae; genus Labrus; species Labrus mixtus. The sequence goes on along the minus strand of NC_083613.1, from coordinate 28,427,001 downwards.
TGTTGATATTCTGTAAAACTTATAGCTCATAGCTCTGACTCCAACTTAAAAAAATATACAACACGGGTCACTCATGAGTAGAGAATGAATACGTTCATTTTACAGTAATTTACTGTTTAATTTTCAGAGGACAAGGGTACTCAATCAATAGATAATAAAATGTAAATGAAAACATACTGACAATAATGAAATACAATAAGAAGGATTGTAATAATAATTATAATAAATAATATATACACCGTTTAAAGCTTCACATGTGTGTACAATATGTATTTGATAAAGAAAATATACTGCCAAGTAAACGTGGCAAAAGAGTAAAAAAGGATAGCACACACACACACACACACAGTTTTTCTTTGACACCCCCGCTTTGTTCCCCTCGCACTCATTGTCACCCACGTGTGAAAGAAACCTCCACTCGAGGCCCACCCATGACCACCTCTCTAGGGCTCTGTAAGAGGCGGTCACGCACTCGTTCCCCCCCCCCCCCCCATGATGTTTCAAAACCATCTGACCTGGCTGTGCTAACGGGTGGCTATTTTGGGAGTGAGATGGCAAAACCGTCTGCTATACTCGCAACGTCCATCGGAAAAAAGAGGGGATTGCTAAGAGGGAGTGCTCAGGGGTCCTCCTGTGTGTGTGTGCGTGTGTGTGTGTGCGTGTGTGTGTGTGTTCACAGCCAACCATACCAGTGAGCTAGTGTGGTGGGTGGGGGTCATGTGTCGCTGTAGGCCATAGGGATTGCTGTTGAAATTGGAGATTTCATACTCTTGCAAAAACCAAGACGGACACTGTAGTTTGCTCTCTGGCAACTGCTTGTGCAGACTTTCACCTACTTTGTTGTGTAATAAATGTGCACAGACTTGCACATGGAGCTTGTACATGTTTTAACCTACAGTATGACATTTTAGGTAAATTCTTTACATAAACATATCTTTTTAAGCTTGGGGCATTTGGCAGCGACACCATCTGAGCTTGGTGCTGTAACAGAAACAGCCTTCAGTGAAGTTAGCATTGAGGCCCTTTGGGAGGGAGCCTGATCAACAGGTTGAGCAAAGGAACATGCCAGCGAGCGAGGGAGGCATCTCTCTCTAGTTGCTCCTGAAACATCATCTCCCTCTGTGGGACTAGACTAATGCAGGAGGGCTAAGTAAGAAAACATTTGTTGGTCTAAGGCACGAGTCATCATCGTGCTTTAACACCTTTAAGGTCGCTTAGCTTGTTGAAACACTAGCTGCATATGCTAAAAGCTTAGTAAGTATTTAGGTTACTCAGAGAAGTTCAAACTGACCATCAACTTTAAACATAACTAAGTAGTGTGACATTTTTAGGCAAGCTAAACAGCTTTTTAACTCTTAGTTCATTTGCAATATTTGAAAATTAAATGTTTTCCCAACCATGTCTGAGGGCGCACTCACACTCGGCTCAGTTGCCCCTTACCGTGCTTAAGCATGATTGCCCCAGAACCTGTACTACTGATAAATGTCTCTTTTCTGGTATAAACTTACATTTATTTGCATCCCAACAGAATAGATCTACACACTACTTCTTACCAAATGACCTATTTCTGAAATATATCCAGTGAGTGTGTTCTCATGATTCAAGTTAATATGTGAAAATCTAATTTCTAACTAAACTCAGAGCAGACAAAGCCTTACGCCCCTCCTGAGATCTTTGGCGCCCTCCCTATGGGGGCCCATACCCCCAGGCTGGGAGCCAGTGATGTAAAATGTATTCAGTGTATTTTCTTCAAATGGATCCTAAACTCCCCTCCTGTATTGTTTCATCTTCCTTTTTGTTTTTTTGTTTTTTTTATGTTTGCAGTCAGGTTGCAATCCCTGTGACTTGCAATAAGATTTTCATCCCACTCTCAGGAAGAGGAACTTTTACATAAAACACACACACACACACACACACACACACACACACACACACTATAGGGACTGGCTGAGAGTGAGCGGGCCAGTTCCTCCTACTATTCCTCTTAATGTGTCCCTTGTGCTGGACGTGTGGAGCTGCCAGCATTGTTCACTAGCTACTCTGGACGCTAACAGCTGTGTGTATTTACCAATTATAAACACAAACTTATGGCCGATATTTCAGCTTAGCATCAACATTGAGTTATTGTTAGCAGCAGGGTTTTTTTTATTTTTAATAAAGGATATGCAGAGTTGTATTTAAAGTTCATTGGTTGGAGTTTGTCTGGCTTTTTGCCTTTTGCTGTTTTTATCTCTGAGGGTCTGTTCAGTGTCTGGCAGAAAAGCAACTCAGATAAGGCGTGTCTGCATGTTTGTGAATCCTGGACTGGTCCCGCCGGACTATGTAAGCAGTTCCTCGGATGCAGCTCCAGGGTGTGGATCACAGGGTGTATAAGCAGGCCTCCTGATGCAGCTCCTTTATGAGGCTCATATGCAGTGTGGGTAGACCTTAAGATGCAGCTCCAGGGTTGGGCTCGTAGAATTCATGAATGGGTTGCATAGTGAAGCAGTTTAACTGATTTTCAGGTCTCTGTTGGAGCCACAGGTCAAATTAAAGAGATATTTTTCTTCCTCTTTCTTTTTCATTCATAAGGGGTTTTTCCACAGTTCCGCTCTGGTATAAGGTTTCAAATGAGCAAGGATTGATACTAAACCAGAGTGACACTCCTTCCTCTCTGGAGCATCATGTCCCTCTTGCGTCCATCAACTCTGTTTTATATAAACTTGGCGTCTTTAGACATTTCCAAACAGTTTTTAATTTGCTTTGTTCGGATCAGCTAATAACTTGGTCGAAGGATTTGAAGGAATTTCATAGTTTTTGCCAAACTGTGCCTCAGGAACTCACACAAACACCACAGATTCCTCTGACGTGCATAGCATTAATACAAACCAGATAAGGTACTGAAAACTGCTGCAATTAAAGGCCGCTATTTAGCTATTTGTGTCATTCCTCTTTCCCTGACAGAAACAGAAACTTGTTGTTTTTTTTAAGAGTCTCTCTGGCACACAGCAGCATGTCACATACCGTAAAAACTCCGACACAATGATTATTAAACATTTGTGTGTGAAAGTATCTTATGTGTGTGGAATGTCTGACTCATTGATCCTCAGTGTGTGTGTGTGTGTGTGTGTGTGTGTGTGTGTGTGTGTGTGTGTGTGTTTGAGGGTGACTGTCACATCATTAGACAGGCTGAGCTAAACAAGTTTAGATCATTGAAATCATTTTTTTCTGTTTGTCACTTTGCATAGAGAGCGGAGGCCTAACCTTTCTGTTTTACATAGAGCTGCAGTCAAAGATGATTATGTGCTTTATCTCGCTGAGAACAGGACACATTCTTCAAATACGTGTGTGTGTGTGTGTGTGTGTGTGTGTGTGTGTGTGTGTGTGTGTGTAAAATATTCCTGAGTTCTTTCAATGTTATGAACTATGGCAGGTGTTTGAGATGAAAAGGAGTTAAATATTATTTGTAAATGTAAAACTTGCATGTAACTCCCACGGATGAATCAAACTTGTTCACCTATTAGAGCATTGAGAACAAATTCAACGAAAGCTAAAGACAGAATTAACAAGAATTCTCTGCAAAGCTGAAACTTGATGCGACGTTTTCCTCTATCTGCACACCTCCATTGTTGTCCAAGAGCTATAAAGGTGATCATCATTGTTGCCCAGGGTGATATGTCCCCTCATTACCATGAACATAAACCCTGTACAGTTGTTGATTTTGAAATTCCCATGAGGAACTTTCATTTGTGTCCATGCTGGAGCCTCCTGTGGACTAAGCCGTACCTCTCATCTCTTCGCTAATTTTTTGTCCTGTACACGATCAGATCAAGTAGTGTTTTCTGATTGGAAAAAAAAATCTCTTCACTGTGGTGTGTAGGAAAATGTTTCTGCAGCGTGCTGTTCATTACTTTGTCTTAAACTAACCTCGCAGCAGCTATTTCAATATAATACATTATTATGCTTATGCCCTTGTTTGCTTTTTTATGTCATATAGAGGCATCAGGATTAATTTCATTCTGTTTCATAACCAACTATAAACTCCACACAGGAGCTTTAAGCTAAATTCACTGTCCTGCAGCTTTAAATGGAAACTAAAGACCACATTTAAATTTCTTCTACAGCTGAAACTAGCCCTCAATTAATGAACTACTTACTCCTGTTTGTAGTCATGTTAGCTAAAAACAAAATCATCCCTCTTTCATTAAGCTTTGACTTGTTGTGGGATTTGCTGGCGGCTGAAAAAATATAGAAACACACCAACCTCATGATGAATAAATTCATTTTCAGTTGTAATCAGGACACTTTCCATTGTGTTTAACACATTGACATATATACATGAACATGTTTTACACACAGAGACAACACAGTAAATATTTAATAGAATCTTTATTTAACATCATATACATCATCCTTACACATAATCCACAAAAAATACACAGTACAAACTTTATTGTGATTAAAAAAGAAATAGTCATTTTCAAGATAGTTATCCCTTAAAGGAACAGCGATCTTTGCACCCGTCTTTCTTCACCCCGCTAAATCCGTTTCTTTGGTTCCTCAGTACACTTCGCAGTAAGCTGTGCAGCACTATAGGCCTGCAATCCAAAGCTTTTTTTTTCTCTCTCACTTGATTTTCATGCAGCCATCAGCACTGCACCAGACAATCAGCCCTTTTCAGATCTGGACAGCAGATGAACCCAATGAACACAGCTCTGAGTGCTGCGGCCTGCAGCCCGAGGGCATCGCCTCTCAGTGACGGTACCTTGTGATGCGACTGCTGTCTGTTACACGGACACACACACACACACACACACACACACACACACACACACACACACACATCCGCCCACATCTCTGCTCAATTTGATTTTATTCTTTGAGTAACACTATGCCAGCCTGTTTCAGTTATCAGGCGAATCAAAGAGGGAGCTTTCTCAGAGGATGTTCAGTTGTAAAACTTTTATAACCCTCGTCTTCTCTCCTTTTCTTCTCCCCGCCCTTCGTTTCACGGATTACACCAAAAATATATAGAAATACCTTGACCTGCTTGTGGAACAATTAGCTTGTTAAGCCATTTTAACACTCTCGAAAACTATTTTAACAACTTGCCAATGAAACCTAGCCTGCAACATAAAAATATTTGGTATTACTGGGTTACCAAACTGTTGCAGAGCTTTTCAGTGAAAACATCAGAACTGCTGTCACTGAATCTCAGGAACAGAGCGGTATGAACAGCAGTGCTGAGGAGTCTGTCTAGAAATGATCTTTATTAGATAGGAGCTTTTACTCTGGCATACTGATATGAACAGCATCATGACAGTTTTATGACTGGAAATAATACAAAAAATCCCCCTGAAGAGATCTGCAAATGTGATAAAACAGGAAAAAAAACAATGTAACACATTATCTCCCAGACATAAGCATGTAGAAACGTCCCCTTATGCACACAGAGACATTAGCCCCTCTAGGTGAGACATTTATAGAACACAAAATATTATCAAAGGCTTCATTCTTGCTAAACACGTCTTGAAAAGAAGTCTTTTGCACTTCCTCCCCCCTCAAGTTAATGCCACTCTCCCCAGGCTAAGTATAGCTGATTTATTGACAAGATGCCGCCAACATTTTTATGGTCTTTGAACCACGAGACTCGGCGTGGAGAACGGGATGAAGACCTCATGACTGCCGAGAGGCGGGGAGATGAGTCTCCCCCATCGGCTCTCTCTGTGGGACGCTTTTGTCCGATAAGAGGTCATGCACCACACCCGATTCAAGTCATGTGTTCCTCATTGCATGACGAGCAACACAAGACAACAGGGATGTGTGTTCGGATGTGTATGTGTGTCTGTTCGACATCTGTGGCTGGGTACATTTTGTGCTCATCTCCATCTAAAATGTTTGTTGTCTAAAGTGAACATCCTCCCGCTCTTTCTTCTGTCCATTTGTGTTGAGTTCTTTAAAGCGTTTGTTTCATGCATTGACAGAGTTTGAAAAGCGTATGCCCGGCTGAAAGAGAGGTGCTGCGTCTCTCTGTGAGTGGGTGCGTCAGTCTGGATCAGGGCTTTTTAGAACTTAAAGACCTTAACTCTGCTCCAGGGGACTCTTACTCTACACCCACGCCTCGGTCTAAAACTCTGGACCCCGTCAACATTCCTAGGATCAATGTAGACATAAGCTACTACTGCAATAACAGTATATCACTGCTGTATGATACATTCATACAACAACAAGCAAAACCTGGGTTGTCAGTGAGTGTGAGTGCAAAGTCTGGTCATGTTAACATACTGCTCCATTGTGACACGATCTATAATAGATGTGATGTCTCTATCATACATTGTCAAGTCTTTGTTGCCTGAAGGCCATGACAAACTATTAAATGATCAACTATTTCCTCCAGGAGAATTTATACCCCGGCCTCTTCAACAACTAGCAATCATGGAGTTAAACTTCCCTGACCTTACGGGTCAGCATTGCACTCCTATGACATTATGGGGCATTGGACAGTTTCAATGCAGTGACACCAATGATCTTTTTTTTTTTTTTTAAAGCAACCATATGCAACTTTTTTCACCTTTTAAAGTAGTCGTTTCAAAGTCGATACAATGGCACAGTAACTTTAAACAGGGAGGATGGCGTCTCTCCCATTTCCACATAGCGCCCCGGTCGCCTGCTTTCAGCACTTTGTAACTTTAGCAGCGGGTCACTGTTTTATCGCGAGAAGTACGTACTGCTCTGCAGCACTAGTTCACACAGTAGTTGGCCGTCTTTTCAACTTGTCAGACGACAAGGTTCTTTGGCTTCTCACATCGTCTTTGCTGGAGCTGAAAGAAAACAGTTAACATGTTTGGATACTCTATAATGAAACCTTCATTCACGATTTTTGGAGGAAGCATTTCTCAGTAGACAAAAAGCTCCCATCAAATAATGCTCCATGTACTGCACAGAGCTGCATGATAGCACATTTCCATGGGTAGCACTATTCATTAGAACACCTACTTCACCACCCTCTGCTTGTTAACACCAAACCCAATTCGGCAAAAAATAGCACCGACATTATCAAAAAAGCAATTGAAATGACGACAGCTCACTTTGGGATTAGCAGCTAATGAAGCCTCTAGCTTGCAAGATTTTTTTCTAACTCCAAAACTCAAAAAATTCACACCTGATCAGCAGCCGACTCAAGAGACATCACTTAAGGCAATTTGTAAGATTTGCACTCATGAAATCAAACAACTTTTTCACTTGTGCAGAAGTACAGTCGTCTCCACTACAATAAATTAAATCAATGGAGATATGAGATGCCAGTAGACTAGCGGTTAGAGCGCGTGCCCCATGTACAGGGGCCAAAATCATCTAGAGCGGTCGGCCTGGGATTGAATCAGACCATGTCGTTCCCCACGTTCTCTCTCCCGAGTGTCTGACTCTATTCTCTGTCCTATCTCTAAAATAAAGGCGTAAAACAGAGTTCCACTGTCACCTGATGTTTCTAGTTACAGTAAACATATCCAGAGTCTCTTTATCAGTCACCATAAAAAAGAGTTTTTACATCATTCAAAAACAACAGCTGCAGCGTCGATGTCAGAATAATAAATAAATATTTGCATTCAAATTGTCAGTTCTTGTTGTAACAGCAGAAAGAAAAAAGAAAGCAGTGAATGACTGAAGACCCTCGAGGTCCAGTTAATGATTTTAGTCACGTTATTCTCAAGCTTCAAAGAGCCGGCCGCTGTGCTTGTGGGGAGATGTGTTGACACATGGTTGGTTGACATTCATCCGTGTGATCATTTCCTCACATGAACCATGAGCGTTTCAGCGAGCCCTGCGGCAACATAATGCGTACAATACAACTCCTTCTTCTTGGCGAACACTGTCAGTAACAGATTCTCACCGTAGGACTGCAGCCACAGAAACATTTACCTCATTATATCAAAACCAGGCTTTAATGCCCTCTAACTAATTCATTTTAAACATCACATTTATTTGAAACGGCATGACACAATGGATTTTTTTCAACACATGGGGAATCATTTAAATGCTGTTGTACAAAATTAGCATGGAAATTCCCCAAAGTTGACTTTAAAAGAAGTCTTGAACATGCACCGTAAATCCTAAAATCATCCAAATACTTCTCTTCACGAGGAGCAGCTCATTGTCTTGCAAGTCGAGGATTTATCTTTAATAAAAGAATAGTGACATAACAAGAGGCTTTTGGGATAGATTACCTTCTAGAAACTATGTAAGCCATGATAAAATATGAAGACATGAAGCTCATACTGTCTGTTGCTCTCTCCTGCACAGTGTGGGTCACTTACTGATGCTCACTCACACCCTCACACTGACGCACACTCTCTGCTAAGCCCTTAATCGCAAACATGCTCATTTTCACCTTCCATGTTTACCCAGACAAATCAATCCAGCTGATCCTGCAGCTGCCGTACGGTGACCTTAAATGAACCCTGAGCTGCTGTAAGACGACATGCTGACTTTACTGCTTTTTTTACAAGCATGGCTGACACTCCTCAAGTGTGTGTACGCACTGTACTGTACCTATGCATGTGTGTGTGTGTGGTGCATGCAGTGGCCTACCTGGTGTATTAAATGGTGCGATGGGGCTACACTCTCTGTTAGAGGGGTGTTATTATGTGGCTGTGCATAGATTTGCATTTGTCTGCATGCTAACGTACAGATTGTATTTCTGTCCCTGTGTGTGTATTGGTTTGAGATTGTGCACGTTTGCTTTACTTAATGTTCCACCGATGAATGTGCCTGCGTGCCTCTAAACTGTACATGTTTTAGCTCTGTATGTGTGTTGTTAGCATGTGTGTGACAGGAGCATGGGCTGTAACTCACTCTGACTGCAAGTGGAGGCCCCTGGCAGGGGAAGCTGTGAGTCTGGCAGGTCTCAGCAGGGCTCTAAAGCAGCTCTGCTCGGCTCCGCTGCTGGTCGGCGGGCTCGTCTCCATGTCACACTGAAGAGGCATTCAAGAAAGCTCCTTACTGGGAGACCTCCAGCTTGAAAACAGGACAATGTCATCGTGTCTTATTGTTGGCAGCGATGTTAACTCCACATTAGCTCCCGAAGCCGCCCAGCTGAAGCGGAGCTTGGACATTCATGCCAGTTGATTTGCACAGTGTTTGCCATTTTCCCATGATGAATGGTGGCAAGAGCACTCTTATAGTTGCTGCAGGGCTGCCAGGTCTGCCCTGAGAGAATGAGCGTCAGGGTGGCACCTCTTCAATCTCAAATCAAACTCCATCACTGGATCTTTAATGGTTTCCAAGCATTAATACATGACACTTCCCTAAAACATTTGCAGGCTATTTAAAGGACATGAGATGATTTACAGTTTCACACCATGAAGTAAGAACTCCAGCTTTGTGTTGAAATACTAGCCTGCTGTTTGACTCAGTCAGATACATTTAAACACAGATGTTATCATATTTAACCTTTTTACAATGTATGAAAGCAAAAGTTAAGTAAGCAGGTTTGGTGAAAGACTAATGCCTGCACTGTATTCTGCACATTTTATAAATGGCTAAAGGAAAAAAGAAAGGCATTCATGTTAAAAGAGCTACAGAATCTTCTAAACTCCAAACACAACTAGATGCTTTTTTTATGAATTAAGAACCCACCACCCCCCCCCCCCCCCCAATACTTCCAGATGGTTTCCTGTGACATAGTTATTTCTTTCAATGAAGCTCACGACCCCCTTTTCTTTTTTCTTTCCTTGTGTACCATGTATTAGAGGTACCTGAAGTTTAAGTCATGATGTGTCGAATTTCTGCAGCCACAGCTGTGAAGGTTTTCATTCTCATTGTCATTTCATTGGAAACGCTTTGATGTAACACTTACGACTCATCTGGCTGCCTTCGCACCTTCATATGAAGCACATGGCTGCTCCTAGCTTTGAATAAAAGCGTCTGCTAAATGAATTGTAGAACTGTTCCTCACAAGCTTCACATTTTTTTAATTCCTCATGGGAGAAGAGCAAAATAGTTTAAAATCTGCCCTTGTATTTACATTAATTAAGATTTGAAATTACATTTTTAGATCGTACGATTATTAAAGGTTAAAATAATCTTAATCCAAATTTTGTATCCCCAAAAGAAAACACAAAGCTGCTTCCTTAGTGGACAGCACGCTGGGCATTCTGGGCAAGAAACAGAAAGAGGAGAAGGAGTGAATGAAATGAAGATGTGTGGGTATGTTAAGTGTGTGAGGAGGAGATAAAGCTGTGTGAGGAAGAAGAGGAGACAAGGAGTGGGAAGAGATGAAGGAGAAATGGGGTGCAGAGGAGGGAATGGAGAGCCACAGTGAGAGAGAGAGAGAGAGGTTATGGTTTTGGAGTCCGACCCAGATTTTTAAATATGGTCTCTGACAACCTGATCTGACCGTGCTGCTGTGTGGTCTTCCTTTCTTTCCACTCGTTACGGATGCATGACGACCACACGCCTCCCCTCTCAGCGCCCCGGTGCAGTCACTTCACAAGTCGGAGCACGTTCATTTTAATGCAACACTCGAATGGCGATGAGCTCCGAGGTCAGAGCGGCACCAGATTCCCTTACGGGTTTTTAGTTGTTTTTTTTTTTTTTTAAAGAACCACATTGCCCATTTCAAAGTGTGCATGTGTTCATCAAACATTAAACTGCAGACTGAGAGAGAGGGCGAAGCTCGTGCAATTACCTTGGACATTTTTGGAGCTAAATTACGACATACTTTGCTCATTCTTATTAATAAAAACATTTTTCACACAGGCGTTAAAATGCTGTAATTGAAAGGAGAAAGCATTTAAACGTCTCTATGTACCAGTGAGAGAACAGTGGGTGCAAGCAGAAGTCTCTGGCAGAGGTTGTTGGCATTGCAAACGCCTGTTTGGTTATTTTATGGCCAAGAGGAGCTAAAACCGAGCCAATTCCTTAAGAATAAGAAGTCAAGATTTTGTGTTTGGCAGGGTTAATGGGATTTTTAGTATAAAATACTCTCAAAAGAGACAAAATACCACACAATAGACTGTTGAAAATCAGCATGTTTTCTTTTATTTAGAGGGTAAAAAAGAGGACGGGCGAGTCTTAACATAGTGCAGGTATTCTTGTCTTTTTAGCATGGCTAAGTGTTGGTGTACATTTCTTGAATTTATAACCTGCCTGCCTGGATAAACATGAGCACCAACTCACACATGCCTCCCGCGCTGTCGGTTGCAAATGTTGGGAGTTGGGTGACAGATACTGAGAATGCTTGGACCTAAATTAAGCCCACTGCTTCATCAAAAACATCCTGCCTTCCTGCTCGGCCTGAGATTGTGGTGACTTCTCACAGGGAGTGTGTGTGTGAGGGGGAGGAGGGGGAGGAGGGGGTGCAGCGCAGGTAAACTAGTGGCAACACAAACACACACACACTTAACTCAACATGCAGAAAGATGTTCAGTGACTGGAAAACCCAACATGTTTCCTTTTGCAGCTTCTTTAAAAAAAATTAAAAAAATTAAAAAAAGGCAGAAGTTGTCTTGCTTTCACAGTTTATTTTTAGCAGAGTGATATCACATACCAGTAAATATTACCTCGCACTGTGATTAAGTTTGTTGTGGCAACGATGCCATAATTACTCTTCCATTTTCCCTATTTAACAAAATTAACTGCAGGGAGGGACTGCAGGGCGAGGAACAAACCCTGAGACAAAGTGCACTGTATAGATTCTATACTGTAAATGATTACATAAGACTTAGGCTACTCGAGCATTGACACACACACACACACACACACACACATATACAGTACACACAGATAACAAATGTGAAAGGAGCAGAAGTGGAGCGTGACAAAGTACACTTTCCCAGGTTCCTAGACAGTTTTATACAAAAGAAAATGTTATGACAGCACAAGTCTGAAGTTTGAGGAAGAACATTTTTTACAGGTTAATACATAAAACAAGCTCATCAAATATGATCCCCTGTTTGAGTTCAACGACATCAAAACTGTTTAACAGACGGGCTAAAAGATCAGGAAAAAGTTTGAAACTTGAAGAGTGACACAAAAGTCTAAGATGAATGTACAGTACGTTGCATATACGCTCAGTTAAAAAGCCTGACCTTTACTTTAAATGCAGCATTGATCCGCTGTGTTACTCATTTCACTTAAAGGTAAAGGTTTGAGCACTTATTTCCACACACTCCCTGGGAACAGAGAACATATTTACCAGCATGTACATTCAATCGCGAGTATGACCCATATACAGTAACAAGAGAGCACCAAAAAAAAAGAAAAAAAAAAATTGGGTGGGAGCAGGGAAGGCGAAGGAGGCCAGGAGGGAGGAAGAGGAGAGCTCTGCACCACTCTGCTCCAGCTCCACTGCTGACCCCACGGTTGTAAATCTGAGAGCAGAGGGCTGTTCTTTGCTTCTTGTATTACTTTTCTCGTTGACTCTCTGACACTGCACATGTTACAAGAGGTGACTGTCCACATCTCACATGGACTCCTATGCTTCTGGCAAGCTGTAGTCAGATGTTAATCTGTGTGGCAGGTGAGTTCAGGAGGGGGAAATGTGAAATGTTTGGGTGCAGATGTTTCAGACTTTTAAAAAAAAATTAGAAAGTATGAAATTAAACAGATACGATCTGGCTGACACAATAACAAACGTCCGTGTTCGTTCCTTCATTTTAACAGACAACTTAATTCAGTTATTCCACTGCCTTGACATTCAGTTCACTAGGCAGCGCTACTGTGAGGAATAAACAAAGACTGAAGCTGTTTTTACTTCTGCTCATTAAGCATGCATGTCTCCTTTATTCACACATACTCCAAAGCTTTCTGTGTGATGGTTGCCAGGAAGAAGAACAAAAACAAAGAAGCTGTGAAGTAGAGAAGCGTCGTATTAATATAGTGCACTTCCAGGACATTTGGACTGTGACCACTTAATGATCTTGTTGCCTGAAACACAACACAGCACATCCCTCTGAGTCCGAGCCAGGCAGATCAAACAAAGAACGAGACAGTTAGCATGCTGGTTACAAGCTTACATCAGTAAAAAAAAAAAAAAAAAATTGGGTTGAGTCTAGCCAGAGTTTCAACACAGCTCCCAACAGGTTTTCACAACTGAGGGTGGATCAGGTTGAAAGTTGAAATGACTCCCAAAATGACACAGAGGATATAAGTATGCAGAAGTGTTGCAGCGTCTAGCTCGAGTTGACCCAAATAAGTCCTTGTTATGTTACTTAGCAAGGATTTTCACAATACCAGAATTTTAACGCTAGTAGAACTGATTGGAATGATATTGAGACTTATTTCGATACCATGGCAACAAAAATAGATGTCCTAGGATCCCAATGTTGGGAAATGTCTTGTTTATAACTACCGTCAATACCCATCATACATTGCCAATGTTTCTGCAACCAAATGTTGCCAATGTATTTACGCAGCTTAGATAGTTTCTCTCTCTTTGAATCCCAGCAGCCTTGGGTTGAAATGTAACTGAAGATTTGTAGGGTACTTTTAATCCTTTGAACTCTTCCATACTATGGAACGGTAAAGAATAGAAATTGTGTTAGTTTTGTATCCAATTATCAAACGTTCTGATAACCTTATTATGTTCAGTTTAAATGGCGTCAGGGTGTTGAGCTGTCAGAATCAGACTTTAGGACACAGCATTAAACCTGACAGATGTATGGTGTCAAGAATGGAAATGAGCTTCAAACACAACAATAACTTGTTTTTTCCACACTGTGTCATAGTGGAAGACATCTGACGCAACCTCTGGGACGGCACATAGCTCCCCCCAAAACATTGTCTAGTTTTTGTTTTTTTTTTGGCGTCACCTCTTGTAGTTTGACACTTTCTGTGTTCAGTGATGTTAAATATAAATACCACAAGAGCGTTCTGCGCTCAAATTAAATCAGGTGTAGAGCCAACAAGCTCCATCAATCAGGAGGTTAGTTTCAGTCGATGTGAAAGTTTGGGTATAACATTACAAACGGCTTGCTTACATTACAGTTGTGGGGCTTGTTGAGTGTGATGCATAGTCTCAAAGTATGCAGGTCGTGAGCAGCCAACTCCAGGAGAACTGATAATCCTCTCTGCATTAACAGTTTGAAAATTGAGTTTGAGGTTTGATTTAATGTGACCTGATCGTGTATTGGTGGTTGTGAATTGGATTGTTTTAGGTGAGACAATGCAGTCACTGGTGAATCTCTTCAGACAGAGCTGCAAGACTCAGACAAAAGAATGGTTGGACTTGTGTTAGATATTCCTGGAGGACAGTTTATTGGATACAAGAATAAGTTTCTAATAATACAAGTAATAATGCATCACTGAGATTCTTTAATATCTTTTATATACAGACTGTGCTATCAAAGCATTCTGTATTATTATTTTTATTGCTGGTTAACATGTAATGGGGGAGTTAATGTAATCTTACCTCCAAACGTAACCCCCCTCTGACCCAAACCCCATCCTCAAACACAGCTTGGCGGTTGTGATCAATGTTTGTATGTTTTTGATAATACATAAATTTATGAAACACCTGTAGCTGTTTCCAGGACTCTGCAGACAGTTTAAGGGCTTTGTTGTTGCATTCAATTTGAGCTCCTTTCTCCTCTGTGGCTTCTTCGATGTTACCTTGAGACGTCTTCATTCACCCCTCACTTTATAAAGCCAGAGGCTATTTGACAATGAACACAGACGGTCTGAAATATCAGCCGACCGTCTGAAAGGAGAGATCACACAGTGAACAGAGAAACACTTGAAGGTGAAAGTTTGCTTTAAACTAATTAAAAAAGTGTCAATCAGGGAGCTTAGGAGGTGCTGGTTGGCAGATTTTGTTACCTTAGACCAATCAGGCCCCTCTTCTTTTTTTTTTTTTAGATTGATAAACATTTACAAAAAAAGATTTAATTTAATTAAAGTGAATAAAGGTGATATTACTAATGCTGTAGAAGAAGCCATACAGGGATAACACAATCTTGCACACAGGCAGCTTTTGGCTACAGTTAAGGGTCCTGCTAGCTCTTAATTTTGAAAAGGGCCATCTAAAAATGGCCCTGTCTAGACCACAGTCTATAACACATGGATGTTGTCTCAGTGACATCATCCATTGGTTTTCTGTAGTGCACTTTGAAGCCTGTCAATGTCGGTCGCCATATTGAAAAAGCCATCTCAACCAAGTAACCAACCAAGTGCAGCTGAGGCGGGCCTTAAGCCCTCGTGACATTTAGCTACAGTGTTCCCGCTTGCAGTCAAACCAGTCACGCCCCTAATTAGGTACAACTCTTATCCTTCAAAAAAATCTAAATTGATGAGTTATTAAAAGAAATTCAGCCCCCTGGTGAAGGTTTGACTCCTGGCCTTGTCATCCCCCAATTTCTCTCTCCACGTTTCCTGCCACTCTTAATCCAGCCTGTCAATTAAAAGCGATAAAGCCCAAAAAAAAGTTTGAGAGGCTGAGTCGTCCATTATCAGTTATTGTGGAGAAACCAAGCGGCAAACTCCAGTGTTGAAAAATAAAGCTAACGGGGAAGTGCAAAAACCTGCAGTAACTTGAGTGTTCGCTTAAGGCTGGCTCGACACACATTGAGGGAGGGTGTTTTTTTTTTTAATAAATCATCTGTTTTGAGGTTATGAAGGATAAGTGCTGTTCGTTTGTCAGGAGGTTTGAGAACTGTTTCATTTCCAGCTCTTTCTGTCAATAAGTTGACTGAAAGTTAGGTTGAGACAGCATGTCCAGCATAGCAACCGCCATCGGCGGGCTTCCAAAGCCCTGTTCAGTAACAAATTGGTGACATCATCCAGGGTTCATTCAGCCAATGGGAGAAACTGAATGTTGTATATTTTTTTAAATTGCCAAAATGTATTCATTACAATAAACTTATTAGATTAAAATGCTCTTTTTTTTAGATTCCTATCTTGACAAGTGAGACCTAAGAGACCTAAGAAATGGCCCTTTAGCATGGACTTTAGTTAAACATTGGCTCATGCTCAGACTAGCATGAAGGTTGCCTTCTTTATGCTAAGCTAAGCTAAGGGGCAGCTTCAGGTTACTCTATATTTACTGTGTAGACATAAGAGTGGGACAGGTGTTCTAAACTAACTCAGTGTAAGATAATGAATAAGAGTATTCCCCAAAAAAGTCTTGTTGATAAGTTGATAACGACCAGGATGTGTTACAGAAAAAGCATCTTTTGGAAAGTAGTCACTGCAACAGTAGTGATATGACTTGTCAAGGGGAATTTGTCACCATCAATCTGACATCAAATATACGCACACCTTTCATGCATGTAGTCCTACTGTATGCATATTGCTTACATTCACACATCCACACTGCCCAAAATAACCCATCCCACATGCCAGGGAGATGAGTCAAGTCAAAAAGAGCCAAGTAAAACAAAGAAACACAAGAGGCATTAAGGAAGAGAAATAAAACTCTGTCAACCCAAAAGAGAGTCACATGAAAGTGCATCTGAATAGTTTGAAGTAAAGTAGTAATAGTCAGAAGTAAAGACATTTCTAAAACTGTTGGTTTTGGAGTCAGACGGGTGCTGTGCAACTGTTCTGATGCCCAGGAATGAGAGGGAAGGTCCAAGAAGGCACATTGCTGAGCTGCAAGTCGCCTCGGGGGCTGCCTGTCACAATGCGGCTCCTATCGGCCCCAGTGCCAACATAAAACAACGCTTCATTTCAGCACATGGCAAGGTAAGCTCATCACGCGAGCAGTTTATTCATGTTCACATCAGCTGCTTGGGTTTACGGTTAGAAAAAAGCAGCACAGATGAGGGTATTTCACAGAACTGCCAGCTGAACACATGCTCTGCAGATCAACAATGCGTGAATACAACACTTAAGATCATCATGGGTGTGAAGACTCGTGCATAGACAACACAATCTCCCTTTTCTTCTGAAAACCAACTATGAAGGGATCACGCTGTCCCAATTACTGATGATTTGCCCAACATGAAGAGCAAAATAAAGCAGCAATTGATGTTTTCCAAGTGGCTTGAATAGCTTCCATTGACAGCTTTGATAGAAGCGGAAAACCTCTTTTCTGTAATGGAAGAAGGTTTTTTGGGAAGAGGGCTTTTCCTTTTTTTTTTTTTAAATAACCACAGAGCCAAGCTGAGCTCTGTGGTTATGGCACACAGGCCCTCTGGAGTGGAGGATGTTGGCTCAGGCCGGACAATGGGACCTAATGTGAGCTGCAGTAGTATAGACCAAATGATCAGCGCTAACATGAGGCAGTGCCATGGCCTTGAAGAGCCGAAAATGCTCTTCATCCTCTTGTCAACTACGATTGTTGAAGAACATTGGAGGAACAGCAGCTAACCTACATTGCAGTCCTTTCATTTTCAAACACTGCACTAAAAAAAGGCCTACCACAGCCCACCATTAGCTCTCCTCGCTCACAAAAGAGCTGTGAAGAGGTGGGTGTTGGGAGTAAAATGGCCACCTTTTCCATTATATTACTGCTGGAGAGGTTTGGCAGATAAAACACTCTCCACCGAGGTTCTTTGGGGATGTTTTGGCAGTGGCATCCCTTCTTTGGCAAATGGTCTTTCTGCCAAAACAAACACCCAGTTTTCCTCACACACACACACATGAACACACACACACACACATTTCACTTGCTGACTCCACACAATGGCATGACTGTATCTGCAGCATCAAACAGACATGTGCCAATCGCCCTGCGGAGCTCATTGTTACTCAACACTGGGGCACACAAACGCTGAGTCGAGTTCAGCCTGCAACACATTTTGCAATGCATTGCAAAGAGAAAGTGCCTGTGAGGTCTGCCAGCATGCATCGTTGACCCCAAACAGCCAGAAAACAACTGGAAACTGACCCCCCCCCCTGTCTGTGTTTGGCAAAGGATGGCGGAGAAGAAAGGAGGAGTGACTTTTCAAATATTTAGGCTGAACTCAAGCAAGGGCACCTCTCTGCATTTCTCCTCACACTATAGCAAATTATTTCACAGAAAACAAACATCAACATGGCAGCGTTGTATGAAACGGCTCTCTGCTTATGTATATTCAAAGATAATCACAAAGGCAAACAGTGGAAGATGAGACCCAGCTGCCGACTGAACTGAATGCAGCCAGGCAGTGCAGGAAAGCTGAATCCAGTTTGACATTCCTTATAAAAAAGCAAACAGTGTGTAAAGGAGAGGTGGGAAGTTTAAGAGTTAAATATCTGTATGAGTGTGTGACTGAGTATACATGTGTGTGTACACAGTTCTGACCCTTGAGTCCAAAGACCTCATTTTGATACATATGTTAGAAACAGTGACACACTTCCTAACTGATCCTCTCTAGAATCATAAGGTCACCTATTGCCTAAATTTACTGCAGTGGTCAACACAGTCTTGATTTAATCCTTCAAACTTAACGATAGTACGTAGCAGTAAGATGGACAAGGCTGTTTAAACTGTCTTTATTTGAGTTTATTTGTTTTGTTTAATCGTGAAGAACTGTGTTTGTTTTGGAGTTTGGAGTGTTCATGCATTTTAAAACAAGTGGGGGAAGTCGGACTATGCCAACCTATTTGAAGATTGATTTAAGATGTTGACAAAGGAGGGACGTTTCTCGATTCTCGACAGAACAATTACATTCTAATCTATCAAGCTATTACACGAGCTATGAAAAAGCACTGGAGCTGCTGCGCTGCTAACCAGCTGCCTTTGCTAAGCGGGCTGTGTAAAGGCGCATCTCAAGTCTCTTAAATGAAGCTGAAGCTGCTCGGAGGAGATAGGAGAGGAGGGAAATGTAAGGGGCGATGAGAGGATTCACGAGAGCAAGTCTTTTTACTTTAAGACACGCCCCCTTATTGGATATCAATCATTGATTGGACGCTGCAGTGAATCAAACTTCACAACACTAGAGTTTATTAACAGTAAAAGAGAAGTATAAATATTCTCTCTTTGTGGTCGGTCGTTTGCCCTTTTTAATTTTATTATGAAGAGAATATAAATCTGAGCGAGTCGGAGCCTGTCACTAAGAAACACTTCTTACATTCATCGTCCTGTCCATAAAGTTCACATAAGGCCGATCATTAATAAGTATTGGGTTTGAGAATTGTTTTCTGTTTTTAATATTTTCCTGAAATTTAAAACCTAATAAATAATTTTAGGGACAGTAAATTAGTAAATACTAATCAAATAATTATTATTTTTAAATGAATCATAAAATAACAAATAGTTAACACAGACACGAACGGCTGTTAAAGCCGACCGACGGCTGAGCGGTGATCGGCTGATGTCATCGTCACAAACGGACGTCGCTTCCCCTGACGCTACGGAGGAAAAAGGTCGTCTCGTGTCTCTTGAAATCATGTTACCTTGTTCCCCCTCTCTCCTTCGCTTCCTTTCCTCGTGCATCTCTGGTGAGAGGGACTAAGAAGCAAGTGAAGGATGCATGGATGCAACCTAAGAGACTTGGGATGCACCTTAAGTCCACACATTTAGTTAACTAACTAAACAGAACAGCTGTTTTTTTTTATGTTGTGTTACTTACAATACTGTAAATCTTCAGATGATTTATCAACAATCTGGTCATAATTAATTTAACCATGTCCCCTATTAGCAGGCTAATGTTAGCTTTATTAGTTATATCAGTTAGCTATGCAAGCCCTACACCTGGCAGTTATTGGGTGTCAATATTAAGTAACTACTCTCTAATAAAGTTATACATACAGAAGCTCTCCATTAGCATACTCTCAATGAATATACTAAACCTGAACTTAAAAATACCTGGTGCAACAAGCTCCAGGCTGAGGATCCACCACAGCATCACATTAATTTAGCTTAAAGTATTACGCCTAATCACCCTCCTGTCTGTTGACTCTTGTCACACCAAAGCCTTGTCTGACAGGCTGATTGGCTAAAAGCAGGTCAGGAGGGTTCATTCGCTCTTTCAAACGAGATGGATCCACACAGGGAAGGTCTGCTCCAGTTTTTCTTGCCCTCTCGCTTTTGTGTGCAGTGTTTGCTCTGGATTTGAGTGGTTCTTCGGGTGTTGGAGCAGCGTCAGCCCACACCCTGATGGCAACCTCGGTTACAGAGAGATCTGGGACTGTGCCGCCACTGGTAAGCGGGGGGGCCCCTTTGGGCGTGGTCCTTTCACCTGTTGAGTCATGCCACCATGGTAGACTCATCATCCTTTTTGTCTGCTTAAACTTATATTTAAGGTTGCTCCCTACGAATTAAGCCACCAGTTAATAGGACCATTACACACATATAAAGTAGACCAGGGGGAATGAGTTCACCATCGTGTGTTAACACCTAACAACGCCACTCGTATACCAGGACATGTGCAGGTTCATTGCAGCTGAGTCTCAAGAAGATAAAGAGAAGCTATGGAGCATGTCGCATCGGTAGACCTTTCACCCGTTTCTATTCTCTGTCTTGTCATCACTCAATACAACTTTGTCATCCAGGAGCTGACTGTAGTGGCACATTTATCATGAGCCATGAAAGAGCTGTTTTGTAAGCTGAGTGTCAGAGGAGAATAGAAGCTACTGGACTTCAAATGTCACCCTCTGTTCACCATGTACAGTGGATGCATATTTTTAAAGCTTCTCCTTTTGAAAAGGTTCCCCTTGTAAAATATTTTGTCAGGATTGCTGAATTTGGAGCGAGAGCAGAGAGACCTGTGCCGACTTATTGTGATTTAAAACTCAAATATAAGCAGACAGAGGCTTGAGAAGAAACTCCTGTTTCAAAATACCTCAATATTTACACTCCATTGTAGTTCACATTCTTAATAAAACCAGGACTTGAACCAGTCTGGCTTCCCCGGCTCGGGTGTTTCTTTACACTACAGTAGCGCTATGATTTGATGTATATTTCTCACAGCCAGCACAGACACTTGAAGCTCAAAGATGAAAACATGCTAATCTGGAGGGTTATCCAGCCCTTTTTGTTTGTATTCAAACTTCCTTGTCAGAAAATGGTGCAACATTTATTAGCATGCAATTGTTCCACAGAAGCTGCAGACAGCCAGGCGACTGAAGTCTACAATATTTGGGGGAAAAAATGTCAAGTGACTGTGCACTTTTTGATTGGATTCAGCTCTGATAAAAGCACAAATATTCTCTCAGTTTAGTGCCTCGTGACGCCCCAAGGTGCCCTGACTGGCAGGGACCCGGCTCTGATAAAAATCATTTTATTAAAAAGAAAAACCTTCCTGTGTGAATTTGACCCCTGGCTCACCCTGATCCCCACCTTCGCTCTGTTCTCGTTCGGTGAAAAGCGAGGCTGATCAGTGTTCGGTTGGAGCCTGAGGGAGTCATGGCGGCTGCATGGCGGCTGAGCAACAGCCATGGGGGAAGCACGCTGTCAGTCCTGTGATAGCCGTATGAGATTCCACATGCTCTGATGAGTAATTTCTCCCTCCCTCCTCCGTCACCATGTGGTTCGTGGCCCTGAGTCATCGTCCACACTTTCCCTCTCCCCTTGTCTATCTCTCTCCCTCTCTGTCCCTTGACATGAATAGGAATCTTCCTTGCTTCCTTCAGCAGAAGGACCCGTCCCACCGGGAGAGTCGACAGAATAGCCTCCTTCTGATGACTCACTCACCAACACTGAGAGCTCCTCTAGACACCACCCGCCCTTTAGCCAGGACAGCCCACCTCACCACACCCAGGCCTGGATCGCAGCCCTCCACGGCCTGCTTTCTTCCATGCCTCTCTTTCTATCAAGTCTGTATTAACCTGTCTCTTTTTCCTTCCTATGTCTGTCTCCTCCTCCCCGCCTGGTTGCCATTTTCTATATCTGGCTGAACGGCTGCTGTCTTGTCAGGATGTCTCATTATTTACCTGTCTTACGCTCCCATCTGCCTGCCTGTATTTCTACCAGCCACTCTGATTTTTATTTTTTTTCGTCTGCCGTCAGCCTGTCTTATTTATCAGTCTACCTGCCGACCTTCTTTTTTTTTCTCTGTCTGTGTCTCACAATCCGTCCCTTGGCACTCGGTTGCAAAGTCAAAACACCAAAGGACACGGAGCCTCGACTCCCTCGTCTGCATTTTAAACTCTGAAGACTTGGGCAGATATTCAGAGAAGCATGTTTGATAAGTTCCCCGAAGGGAAACATTGGCATTGTTCTGTTTCAGCTAACTCAGTACAACTTTGAGCTAATCTGCATCAGCAAACGTGTTGAGAAACTTTTGACAAAGGTTACTGTTCGACTTCAGTAACTCTTACTAGATTGCATACTTCCATTCATGCTAAACTCTCTAGATGAAGCCTATCAACCAGAGCGTACATTTTTCAGTGAGCTGTTAAGTGCAACAGGTTTTTGATAAGAATCCCTAAAGCCCACTCTGAAATCCTCTTCATGTTGTAACAGGAGATTTGTTGACCATTGCAAGAGCAATAAGGATTTTTAGGGGCATTATGACTGGGTTAATAAAACACAGCTGCCCCTAAAAGTCCCTCACTTTTCTTGCTGCCTTTTCTTTCTCTCTCTCCCTCCCTCCCTCACTAGCTTAATCTTCGTACGTCCCATTCCAGACTTTTGAGATCAAACTACAACACTCGCTGGCTCCCTGAGTTGCGATTTTGGTGCAATAACTTTTGGTATCTGTTCAGTAGCAGCTTAAGCAATCCAACAAGTCAGAGTGACCACAGCGTCTTTTAAAGTGTGACCTTTTCAAAAGGGCTCGGGCCATATATTTCACAGAAAGCGCGCCTGCTTTCCAGTATTTATGAATTGTATATTTATAATGGCAGAGTTTTATTGGGTTTCGCAGTGACGCTTTTAAAAGGGGTTGAATGAGTTCAGAGCAGTGTTTCCGAGAAGGAGCGCTCCGTGTGTTCGTTAGGAGTTCAGCTTTCACAGAAGAGGTAAACACAATGTGGAGCTTTTTTTTTTTTTTTTTTTTTTCAGCAGAGTTTTCTATATGATGCTCACAATTACACACACACACACATGCACTCAGCACTACGGTCAAGTCGAGGACTGAGCGAACCCAGTGACCCAGAGCAGAAAAGCACCTGGGAAATGTAGTAAAAGCTTATTTAAAGTAAATCTAGGACTCTGCTCACAGAGAATAGGGAGACACGGGAGGTGGAAAATAAAAAATGAAAAGTTGTAAGCAACACCGAGCAGCAAGTGGCGAGATGAGTCCGATCGGGCCTTTTAAACAATGTGAAATGCCACTGAAATAGAGAGAGAGAGAGAGAGAGAGGGAGGCTTGGCAGGCAGGAGCAGCCAGCGCTGTTTAATATCACAACTTTAATCAGCACACTTGGTGACTCTCCCAGAGCTCACCCGTAGCCATGCTGCTTATTCAAACCAGGCTCATTCCACCAAGCCTCCCTTACTAGGCCCTCAGCTCTCATAGCTGCGCTGGCTCGTGCTCTCCTGCAGCATATATGGAGAGCTTTTGGACAGAGTGCTTATTATCTGCTTTCTGTGATGTATCACGTGTGTGTGTGTGTGTGTGTGTGTGTGTGTGTGTGTGTGTGTTTTAGTAGGCTGCGACGGGAGGGGAATCTGTGATGATAGTTGAGTGCATCACCACTAGAAACACTCAACTATACTCTTCACTGGATCGTAAATATATGTGAGAGTTGAATATATATCTTTTGTTTGCAGTAGCAGCTCACCTTCATTTTCAAGGACTTTAATTAAAGCTTTAATATGTTTGACAAAGTGTCTACTTTCCTTTATAGACGTAATAAGAAATAGCAGGCTTGTAAAAACGAATATCCCGACACTGATCCGTTATGAACAAGCCTACAAATAATCTATGATGGTTTTAACCTTTTAATAAGTGAAAGTGACGCAAAGATGAACCGCTCACAGTCTGCTGTGATGCCATTTACAGGCCTGCCTCAAGTGTGTTTTAATAATCACCTAGGTCTCTTTTAAAATAAAAATCCCATGCTTCAGCGAATGTCTTACCTATGTGTCACTTGCAGCACGGAGATGCCACCAGCGTACCCCTCCACTCTATTAATTACATAAAGCATCTTGTGTCAGGATGCTAAATTCATTAGTGAGGTATGTGTTCGGCATGCTAGGGTCAGGACAGATATAGACACAGGCCTCCAAAACAACTTCTTCTTAACCTGACACAGTTGTTGTTGTTGTTGTTGGACGTGATGAAGCGCGTGTGTTTCGTTCGATCAGGTTTGTTCAGGGAGACTTTTGAGTTTCGGCAGAAACGGTCAAGTTTTTTGTTCAGTTTCTTTTCCAAAAATTCAAGGAGGATGCGAGCAATTTGCTCGTAATGTTGCCGATTAAATTTTCATCATGTGTGCTTTGAAGAGAAATAAATTACATTGACTCATTTTGTAATAAATTAAAGTTTTTGTATTATTACTTTCATCTGGCCTATTTTTGATCTGGCTAAAAAAAAAGCCTAAATAATAAAAAAAGGGATTTGTTTTAAAAGTTATTTATCAGGAGCTGTGCACTAGAATTAGGCCAGCAGAGACACACACACACACACACACATTTAGTTTTTTATAGAGAGATGACATGTGAAAGCTGCTCATCATTGTGTGCATCAGATAGAAAGAACCTCAGCTCTGCTTATCTGTGACTCTTTCACAAGCCTGTGAAGTTGAAATATGACTAATCAAAGGTTTGAAATGATTATTAAGCAATGACGGTTATTGTTTGACCCCTGAGCTATAATATCGTTGAACACATCTCAGCCTTACCTTTGATTTAACACCAGTTTGCACTGTATTCATTAAGTTTAATGCCTGCACTATTGCACCTTTAGTACTTTGAATATTACCTGGAGCCTTTAATGGGTCCAGGATATCCATCAGGGACTTTGTGGGGCCTTTTATTTTTGTAAAATATGTTCTGCGTTTTTTTTCTCTCGATATATTTCCCCATAAAAATGATCTTAAATCGCATCATGTTCAATTATAAAACGGTGCGTTTACTGACCTTAACGAGCGTTGTAATCACTCCAACTGATTAGTTATTACATTGTTTTCTTTAAAACTGACGATACCGTGTTTGTGTTTCCTTTAAGACTTCCATCTGTTTCTATTAGTTTTCACTAAAAGGTAGGACGCAGGAGTATTTTTGGTCTCTAACTTCGGGGTTACATGAGCCGGAAACTGGGACTTTGTAGGCCAGTTGAACATATTGAGGACTCACCTTGCCCCCAAAGACCCAGTCTCTGACCCACACTATCATCATCATCGTCATTCGTATTACCAGGGACGCAACCACACATTTACCCCAGGATTCTGGATTACACTTTCTATTTTTTTTTTTTTTTACAACATTTTTGAGGTAAAGAAGGTTAAATATGATCACGCCGATACTTACCCAATGATCTGCTGTCTGCCAGCGTTGGTAGAAGTAGGTGATGCTGCTGTTGTTACCTGTGTGTCGGGCAGGTGTCTGCATCCCGCAGCCATGTGGAGACCTCGCGTAAGAGAAAGAAAGCGCAGACTGTCTGGCTGCTTGTCTGGCTGCCCGCGTCTGCAAAACCAAGTTCAACTTCACCGATCATCCAGCAGCACCGCCGCCCCAGTAACACCGATTACTTGGTCTTACATGCATCCCAGATTTAGCAACATTATCCTTTAGAGGTCGAGGGGGGATGAATTGTCTCTTATAGGAAGAAGTCGTCCGGTGCGCCCCCCCGGCCTATCTGCTCCCCTCTGAGAAAAAACATTACAGACGCAACAGTGTCGTTGCCTTGTGCCAGCCAGTTTTTCCCCTCCCTCCCTCCCTAAAAAAAAAAAAAAAAAAAAAAAAAGCTTCAGCATTTCCCACCGAGAGATACCCGGTGCGCTCCCAGCACCCAGCCAGTCACCCAGTATCCACTCTGGAGGGAGGCAGACCGGGAGACTGAGTGGAAAAAGAGGTGCTTGCTGTTGCTAGCACCATGCTGCAGCCTCGATATAATGAGCAGGGTATTCCCAAACAGCTGGAAGGAGCTGATATATGCTGCTGCGCCCTCGTGTTGGGCCCTCCCCAAAATGGACCGGTGCTAAGTGGTAAACTGGTTATTTTCAGCGCGTCACTGGCTCGTCTCCTGTTATAGGTTTCCGTCGGGGGGCGCAGCGCTGTGGCCCCGAAAATGTTCCAATTATTCTGAAAGAGGACTTTAAAGCAGCCAAAGAGCACTGCGCGGAGCAATGTCCGAGCATGTGTGTTTGGCTGTAAGCGCACACATTCCTGCGGTGTGTTGTGCTCAGCCCGTCCACATGCGCCACGCGCGCCCCGCTCCGCGCGCAGCTCCGGGGCGGCTCGTCTGCGGCTCTCTCAAGGTGTTCCCCTCTTTTTATCGATGCTGTTCAGGAGGCGAGATCCAGCCCAGGTCCATCGCAGCTCGCATGTGACATGTTGGTGCGCTACGACCCCTGGTGGCGGGAGACGCACCACGACACGCATGTGTGGAAAACACAAACCTTTTATTGTTTCCCAACGATCACTGAGTGTGGTCACGTGGAGCAGCTCATCAGGGGGTAATTACTGCATGACAGCTGGACATATAGAATCTGAGATTTCATTTCTTACAGGAAGTTAGGTATATTAAAGGAGATTCATATTCTAATCCTCGTGATTATGTTTATCGATTGAACTTTATTGTCAGACAAAGTCTGAAATGTGTCTCGCACCACAGCAGCTCCATTTGCAGCATAAACATTAAAGAGAACATTTGACACGACATTCAACATTACTTCTTCTTGTCATGTCATGTCATGTAATGTTACATCATCTTAGTTGCGTTAAGTTACATCATGGCATGTTGTATGATGTCGTTTCGTGTCGCAGTCCGTAGCCATAGGGACTTATAGGGTTGGAACCAGAGGGTCACTTCGTGGTTGCGGAGATGCCATTGAGCAAGGCACTGAACCCCAGAGTGTTCGGGCGCCCCCTGTGTGCAGCCCCTTCACTCTGACATCTCTCCATTAGTCCATAAATCCAGTTTGTGGATTTGTAGATGTAGGGCCTGTGTGTGAGAGTATCATTTCTCTCAATAACAAAACCTGGATTTCCCTGGGATTAAGTTTGACATGTTATTTTGTTATGTCATGCTATGTTTTGTTATGCTATGTCATCTTATGTTTTAATGTTATGTTGTATTGTTTTGTGTCCTGTCATGTTATTTTATGTAGTGTAATGTCATGTTTTGTCATCAGTGTCCAGATTTCAATCCACCCTTTAGAGAGAGTTTGCCTTGAATTGAATGAGATACTCTACTTATTTTACATGCTATACACTGTCTGCATTTAAACACTTATTTTTATGTTTAAATCTAACATTGAAATATATTTAACATTTTTCTGCTATTTCATCTCTGTATGCGTTAATGTATGTGTTAATGTATATGCATTTATAATTGTCTCTTTATTTGCAGGTTTGCTTTTTTGTGAATTTCTCTGAATTGTGTAATTAAATGCACTTGAACTGAAAGAAAAAGCTTTGGATCGTTTTCTTCATTGTGGCTTTTAAGACATTTTCCCAAATCCTGAGAAATCTGATATCTTGTAATCTATTCTAATAGAGGTTACTGTTAAAACGTATATCTTATTAAATTAAATAACTGCATTCGTTTGTCATCCTCTGTAACCTTCTGTTGAAGAGGTCATGCTCCACTTTGAGTGTGTGTGGTGACGCCCCCTCTGATGGTTTCAGTCAGCTGCTTAATGCAGACAAGCTGCTCACTATAACCCCCGAAAGTACATCAAATGTACTTATCAAACTAAAAGAATAATGTTAAAGCGTTGAATATAGTAATTAAATCGATCAGTGAGATTCATTTTGGTGGCATATTGTTTTTTTCTGCAGACAATAAAGTCCGGTTGTGTATTCCATGTTGTTAAAATGTGTTGTAGCCAAATATGTCAGGACAAGAATCGATTTATTTTGAAGGGTTGGACCGGAACCGACGCGTTTCATTTAGACTAACTTTGCATCAAGAAGAAACGTCCGACTTTGTACCTGACATCAACAGCCCGGCTTCTCCCAAACAGCATATCTTAATACTCCAGCAACGACAGGACGGATGTGCAGCTTCATCTGTGACGTCACGTTAACTTCTGACACCCGTGGGTGAGTTCTGAGCTTCTCAATAATTGTCTTGTTTACATTAAAAAAAAAAGCCTGTTCGTTTTGATCTCAGTGTACAAACACACACGGTCCTTGTTCCTCATTTAGCTCAAACTCAAGTTCCTGTTGCACTACAGATTTGGACTTTCCTGATCTCACTGGAAACAAATGGAGGATCAAGTTGAGCCAGTTCAGTTTATTAATACGGTGATGACGTCATCATGCATTGTGGGAGCAGAGAGAGAGGAATGTGAAGAAACACAACAAGGCATATAGACAGGCTATATGAGGCTGATGTTTGAAAGTTAGATTGTAACTGTAGCTCAAACAGACAAGTTAGTAAAGCAATATGTCACTGTGAGAAAACATCTGAGTGTCATGCTGTCATACATTTTTATATTCTACCCAATCAGCAACCAAGCCACAAGGGCTTTATTTATATACTGTGCATCATAGTGTATCATCATGAGGGTTTATTCTGTAGCATTACATCTTATTTTCATCAGGATACATATTTATAAAACACATTCTTAATCTGCAGAGTAACCACACCTGCAAGGTGAATGTAGTTCAGTTAAAAGTTTGGAGATGGAGTAAAAGTATTAGCACTGATGGAAAGTGTAGATATATATACCTCATTTTTCCTCAAGTACAACGCTCAATATAAATGTGTTTTGGTTTTTTTCACTCCACAACTGAGAGACATAAGTAGATAAACATGAATGAATAATAAAACCACAACAGATAATAAAACACTTCAATTCAAACTATGAAATTACTCAAATCGCCAAAGTTCTTTAAGTCAATTTGATCAATTTGAACAAATTCAATCCAAACTACTCTATTGTTGTTAATTGTTTAGAAGCAGCTTGCGCATGAAAAAGCATAAAAAATTGTAACATATAGACAACAATAAATTACATGTGGGAGCTAAAATATTGAATTGTTTCTAAAAGTCATGTAAATGTTTTTAATTAGACTGATGCAGGAACAACTTGTCTAAAAGAATCAGTCTTGATGAAATGATTATAAATCTGTCTAGAAATATAAAAACAGAGCAGAGCATTATGAAACTGATTGCTGAGGAGATAACATATCCAAACCTGAACGTCATTACAGATAGATGATTGAAATATTTGCAGTATTTCACTTTTTTAAAGCATGCCAATGAAGCATTTTGAAGTGCCTGCTTTGATCAGGAGTTTCACTTTAACTTCAGATTTTTTTTTTTTTTTTACTGAGAGGCGCTCCACAGGATCATGTTATCTGTTTATGATTGTAGATATATAAATGTCATCACAATGCCCACACAAAGCTTCCCCCTCTCTGTCACTCTCTCTCCTCTCTCTCTGTAGTGCAGTGGGGCCGGTGAGCAGCGGATGCGGCCGGCGCTCCGGCTGCAGGCCGCCCTCTCAATGGTCTCTCTTACCATGAAAGCGTTGGTGGATGCTTTATGGGCGGTGTGGAGCATCGGGGCCTCCATTTATGACTACATCCACACCAACGCCATGGAGGAGCGCATCCACGCCCTGGAGGACGTCATCAGCATGCACCAGTGTGCGATCGGACTGCTGTCCACGGGCATTCTGGTGCTCTTCACCTACATCCTCTGTAAGAAGCTGTGAGGCTGTGTGAGGGCAGAGTGGAGTCAGACGCTGGTGTCCCACATGGTAAAGTACACTTTGGGGTACATCACATCTCAGAGGGAGGAGATGGCTTGGGTCTCAAATTCACTGACACACAGAAAATATAACACCTTCAATAACTCAGAGACTAAGATTTATTTTTAAATCTTTTTTTTTAAATCATTGTTCTACACTTTGTTTGTTTGTTTGCTACTCAGTCTGGCGGTTTTAAAAATAGATTTTGTAATGGTGTTGGTGATTTTGTTTGCCAAAAAGCAAATGTTGATTTAATGCTTGATTTGAATTGCTTTACTACCGAGCGGGTTAATCGATTCAACTCAATTTTGGTTCCTAACAGGGTTTGAAATATCTGAGCATTAAGATCATCAGAAAATCACAATCTGAGGTTGACTAAAATATCTCCTCTTAAACTTTTTCTTTGATCAGCTATCAGATGCTGAAACTCATCACTGACATCGACTCTCCATAATATCAGCAGTATCTGTCCATGAACTCTTTAATGATTAGCCAAAAGTAGCTCAGTACAAAACATCTACTACCTACCACCATAAACTCTAAACACACTCAGTCTCAGTATACAAACTCTATTAACAGTGACGTCAGCTGACTGGAGGTGTTTCTGCTTGTCTAAAGGGATCATCATTGAAAGTCATTATTAGCAACGTCTGCTTTCTGCTTGTGGACAGTTTTCATGTTTGCACTGATTTCTTTAAAGATTCCAGATAACAGGAGAAGCTCTGTACTCTGAAACTAGACGTACTGTAAATGTGAACATTTTAGAGGGTGCAGAGGGGCTTTAACAAGCCAAAGGTGTTAGAAAAAAGTGCCATTATTTCATGATGTATTATCTCTAATTGCCCTCATGGTTCTTTCAAAATCATTTGTCCAATAAGAGAAATAATCCTCAAATCCCCCTGATTTAGTTTTATTAGAATAAATGTTAATTATCTGTATCATTCTGATTATTAGAGTTTTTTTTACCTCATAACTGTTACATCGTGTAGAAGCTGCTGCTTTAATGAATCACTTGAACTAAGTGTCCTTACAAATTGTAAATACATTCAGTGATTTTAGCTAGTCTGACAAAATGTCATCATGTAGTACTTACTGCTGCTTAATGTGTTTTTGTAAGGCCTGAAAGG
Source organism: Labrus mixtus (assembly GCF_963584025.1). Lineage (NCBI taxonomy): Eukaryota > Metazoa > Chordata > Actinopteri > Labriformes > Labridae > Labrus > Labrus mixtus. The sequence continues at coordinate 28,396,222 of NC_083613.1, read as the reverse complement.
TGGGCATTTTTGATTGTGATTATTGGTACTGACTGTAAACACTGGATCATAGTTTAAAAAGAGACTTTCAGAGGACAACTGATCTAGTCGTCACGGTTACCTACATTAACTTCAGAGATAAAGAAACAGGAACAAGGTGTGTGTGTACATTTGTTCTGACTCAGAGGGATCACAAAGAAAACATTTCAAAGACTGTTTTTTAATATCATGACAACAGTATCAAAGTTGTTACTCTCGAAGAAAATGTGGAATTCTATTCAAGCGGACATTTTGACATAACAACACTTGTCCCACATTGGTCTGGTATCAAATCAGGATCTGTAAATAAAAAATGCAAAGTGGATTCAAGTTGGAAATCTGAGCTGTTAAATGTTACAACTTAAAGCTGCAATCGCAACTTCAAGAACATTTTGTTCAACATTGCTGGGCAGCAAACTTGAGAAACTGCAGCGCTGGATTGCCACTGGAAAGCATTGAAACAATTCATGGATGGGCATAGCACCAGATTCTAACAGGGTGCTGCTCCTTCAGCTGATGAACTTCGGCACGGTTTGTTGAAACGCTTCCAGTCGTCCTCTGAACTCTGAACCCGTCAGCGCTGCTCACAAGTGTCCAGTCTGAAGGAGAGTATATTTGGAAGTGAACCTCTCCACGCTCTCCCCCTCCAGAAACTTCATGGCTCTCCAGTGGATCTTCCCGCAGTTCTCCGGCTGCCCTTGGGGTCCCAGCTCCTCCTGGATGTACTTCAGCCACAGATCTGCAGCAAAACAGAAAAACAACAGAAACCATTAGAACACTTCCCACAGCCACAGTTAGAACTCCTTCTTTGAAACCAGACCAGCAGTTTAAGTGGGATCCAGTATTTGTCCAGGAATGTATTTTCATTGTTATCTCCACATCAGATCTGAGCTGTCGGGTCACATGACTTTAAAAATGTTTGACATAAACACATCATTTGTTTTAGCTCTATGTTAGAGGGAATGTAGTCCTTAATACTTGAATAACAAGACATTGTGAATAAATATTTTAAATAACACTTCCGACTCTTTTTCCTTTCAGTCTGTGGTTCTCAACAGGTGGGTCAGGACCCAAAAGTGGGTCACGGAGCTGTTTTGAGTGGGTCGCAAACGTGTGCCTGGCAAAAAAAATATGTTGACGGCGCGCTTTTTGAACACGTTTGTTTTGTTCAGTGACATGTTTTTTTTACCGTCTGAGGTCCAAACTGCACAATCTTTCATTCAATTAATCTGATTGGTTGAAAAAAAGGAGTTGGCGGTGGGGCCACTGCTTTAAGTCATCTGAACTCTGCTCACCGTCGTCTGAGGTGCCAAACTCCTGCAGCGCCCTCTCGTAGTAATCTCTCAGACAGCTCATCTTTGGAGTCTCCTTAAAAGAACAAAGAACATCGTTATCTATCATCTTGGTTTATCAGTAATGTCAACATATGAGAGCGCAGAAATCTTACTCCATGTCTCAGATTTTGTTCTTTCATTTTAGTCAAAATAATTTAAAACACTGTCCATGTAATCTATTCCTAAAAGTTTAAGGTTTTAGATTTGTTCTTGTTTTTTGTGTTAGGTGTCACATGGTTTGCGTACGTACTTGTTCCTTCTCGATCTGAATCATCTTGGTGAAAAAGGCTTTGGACAGAGGTCGGTTTTCATTTAAGCTACAGAGAGAAACAAAATAAAAGATTAAAATCCTCAACTTCATAAAAATACAATTAGAATCCCCAGAGTTTAGTTTGCATTTTTACTACAATGATTTATGATACTCATTTGATAAAAACATTGTCATTTATTTAGTTAAATAACAACACAAGCAGACAGACATCTTTGTTTTTACCTTGTAAAGGTCTTTCTCGCTTTTTTGTAGCCTCCAGTGGAGAACGACCAATCAAGGTAGCTCTCTTTCATCTCCATGGCAACAGCCGCTACAGCAGACAGCAGACCTCTCTGGGAACAAACAGGAGAAAAAAAAACTGTCTGAGTCAGTGTCTCGTTTCAGAGGCAAAACCAGAGCAAGCATTAAGGGGGCTAAAAAAATCTGTTCTGCTTTATCAGAAGTATTTCTCTGCAGGAGTAAAACCTTCAGTGTTTTCACCTTTTATATTACACACAACATAGGTGTTCATGTACCAGTGCTGTCTATGTTTATGTCTGGCTTTCTTTTTTTCAGAATATCTTGAAATGAATAAGAATACCAAACGTGTTGTGATAACTAAGACATATAGAGGATGTGGTTGTGGTCTACACTGAAGAAATACACAACTGTTCATGCAGTCAGGACATGTGGATGTTAGCGAGAGCGTTCAGTGTTAAGGTTGTTGTTGATGCTCCAACACTTTGCGATAGCACTTGTTTTTTTTTTATTTTGTAAGATATTTTTTGTAGAGACAGGACAGTGGACGGAGTCGGAAACCAGGGCCACAGAGAGAAAGGAATGACACGCTGGAAGGAAATGAACCACAGGTCAGATTTGAACCCGGGCCGCTTGCTTCGGGGACCACAGCCTCTGTACATAGGGCGCACGCCTTAACCATTCTGCCCTAATCTATTCTTTTCATAATCAATAGTATCGAAATTCATTGGCATTATGAATGTGAATCTGTGCATTGTAGACAGTGAGCAGGAGTTTGGCTTCATTTTTTTGGTTATTAATGACCAAATATCAAGTGTCCAGGACTTCTACTTTCATCCTGTGTTACTGAAACAAGGATCAATATCGTTTAATTGTTACTAGAGTTGTATTGAAGTTTCAAACTCTGGTGTTGCGACAACCCTACACAGTGTAGTCTTATAGTGAATCTGGTGGATTCAAGGTACCTTGAAGACGGCTTCTGTCTCCTCAGGACTCTGGTTGGCCACGCTCCACTGGACCTGCAGCTGCCACAGAGGTAGACTCTCCTGTCAAAACAGGATGAGAAAGATTCAGTTATTAGCGGGGGCTTGTGTTGCTCAGAGAGACGTGAGCATGCTTCCCTTCAGCGTCACACTTCAGGAGGAGAAGTGATGCAAACATACCTGAGCGTGTCTAGCTTTAACAGATTTCTTGGGGTAGCAGCCGAGCGGCAAGTTACTGTAATTAGCTCTGAGGTAGCAGGATCACAATCAGAAATGTGTAAATTGTATCTCACATCAAACTGGTTTAAGTCAGATATTTCACATTTTCTTCATTGATGTATTTACACTTTTGTGCTCAGAAAAAAAACGTTACATTTTTCAGCAACCAAACACCAAAACCTGGGGGTTTATAGTATTTCCCAACACTTAAAGAGGGTGTTTATCTCAAGAAGAAAAGACTTAACTAACAAGCAGCATGTAGTAAGCCTCCTCACACAGTCTGTTAAACCCCCCCAAACACCCCCACAGTAACAAACAGCTATTCTACCAACAACTTAGAAACTCCTGCGGCTGAGAGAAACATACTCACACAGCATAATACTGTGATATTCAGCATTGTTCTGTACATGTGTGTGAAGGGTAGGAGTGACAAGGCAAAGCAGAATGATGGAAAAAAAAATCAGATACTTAATTTCTAATGATTTTATAGAATTTTCTGTTTAACTGGGGCTTTTTGTTTTACTCTATGCAGATGATCTGATTTACTTTTATGTGACATCATGTTGTACTGTCTGAATTTTTTTAAATTTTTTTTTAAAAGAAGCAAGTCTCACTTCAGAAAATCATCACTGATGATTAAACGAGGTAAAAAAAACAACTTTATGACTGACAACAAAATCTGAGGTGTGTCGGGGAACTTCTGAGGGTTAGTTTGATCCTTATGCAGAGCTTCTAAACGTGTCAGGAGTAACTGGTTCAAACAGTTGTCGTCCTCATTTAGGGTTCACTTCAACTTTAATTGAAATTCTAACACCGCATGCTAATCCTTGTGTTTTTAACTGACGGCTTAAATTGAAATCTCTTACACATCTTGAGCCTCTTCTGGAATACAAGGGGGCGGAGAGAGCCAATTGAAGAACTTGGTTTAATGGAATTCAGAGTAACTGGGCCAAGGAGATGGCCCACTTAAACATCAGGCTGGTGGCTGATAAGTAAGTGTGTGTGTGTGTGTGTGTGTGTGTGTGTGCGCCTTGGGGATAAGTGTGTCTGTTGTAATAGAAGCACAGCTGATGTGCTCAGTTTACACCGTGAAAATGGCCAAAACTTGATGTGATTGAGAACAAATCAGTTAATTGGCGTGGCCGTGTGATCGTGACGCGCCGCGTACCTTGGGATTCACGTGTGTGAGCGCGTCCTGGAATAGCTTGCCCACGGCTCCACTCTCCAAGTGCATCAGCGTCTGCAGACTCAGGCGCCACACTGACACTGATTGGCTGTAGCGCTGCGTGGCTGCCACGGCAACGCTGGCCGCTCCCTCCGCGTCTTCAGATGAGAGCAGGACCTGCAACTTCATGTGAAAATAAAAGACAAAGTTATTGGAGGACAGCGGTCCAAATGTGCCATTACCATCTGCTTCTTTTGATAAATGATGTTTAATCATCTTTAATATTGAAGTCACAGTGGAGCTGGAGATTTATTAGAGGGCATTATACTGAAAAGTGTTCCTAATATTTTGCCCTCTCCATTAACACACTGTACATGAGGGACGCACAGTGTTAGAAACACTTTTAAATAGAATGCATTCAAGTAAAACACCAAAAACACTCTGACTTGAATAATAAATCTAGAGTAGAATGATCATCTTCTAGTCAAACGTGATGAATGAAATACACATTAAAGGTTAAAGCCCCCCCCTTTGATTCCACTTGCACATTGAATGAAGCCCCTCACCCAGTTCTTATAGTACTCCTCCTTCAGCAGTGAGGAGTTGTGGGCCCGCTGCAGCACTCCCAGCAGCCTCTCCTGCCTCTGTCACACACACACACACACACACACAGAAACACAGGCGTCAGGATTAACTATTTTAAAAAAAAAACCGCTGCGCCAGAAACACCGGAGCAGCTCATGTATGTTGGTTTACTTGACTGAACTTTTCGGCTACCTTTTCCTTCAGCTCTTGCACGTTTGTCTTCCTCTTCAGCCTTTCCAAGCAAAAGGCAGCATAGCATGTCCACATGGGCTCTGCAGCGAAAAGAAGACATGCATGGAGATGTTGTATTACTACATTTTTTTTTTTTTTTTTTTTTTTTTAAAGTCCGCAGAAAATGAATACATTCAAGGCATTTCAGAAAGCCAGATTGAATATAGTTATGTTTTAGAGATGATAAAGAGAAAAGAGAACTAAACAGGAGTAACCCAAGGCACGATGTCTATTCACTCTGTGTGTGTGCACGAGGTTCTTACCAGTGTTGAGGCTCTTGACCCCCTCCTCATAGACCTGGCAGCAGCGCTCCTCTCTGCGGTTGGTATCTGAAGCTCGGCCTTTAGCCGTCTGCAGCTCCTCTCCTGCCCCCGGAGCCTCCAGCTCCCTCCTAGCCATGAAATCCCACGTCAGGCTGTCTTCAGTGTAGTTGGCCTGTAAGCTGCAAACAAAGTGATGAAATATTAGATCACATATTAATATATAAGAAAGTGAAGGTAGTCTTGTGTGAGTGTGCTCGGGGTCTTACTCCTGCAGGATAAAGTCCTGGAGTTCTTTGGTGAACTTAAAGATGGCTGCTATGTCCAGAAGGGAGATGACAAACTCTGCTTCTAAAAGGAGAGAAAAACAAGAACAAAGTTAAGAGAGGCGTGGTTTGGGAACTTTCTGAAGTTTTTCATATAGAAAGAACGGTTATCTTTTTTATTTGCAGAGCTGAGGGATCATTTGATAGCACTCTTGTGACTGCATCTTAAATATGAAGCCAGTTATCTTAGCAAACAATTAACGTGACTCCTTCTATCTAAAACTTTCCTCCTAGCACCTTAAAGATTTCATTTATTTTGTCTGATCTGTTTTTCAGATTAAAACCCATTTTAAAAAGCTTAATTTTTTAATAATTGACACCTTGCATGTGCTCTAACTTTATTGACTTACATTAATTTGTCTTACAGCTGGTTGAAAACATATAAACACATGCTAAAATCAGTGTGTGTGTGTGTGTGTGTGTGTGTGTGGATACATGAAGTTACAACAGGATGTAAGTGCAAAATATGACAGGAAAATCATTTTGCAGGATTGTTCAACTGTCTCCCTGCTTCTGTATGCAACTTTCTCCTTATAGAAATGGACGACATTCTTGTCTAAATGAGGAAATATCTTGACAAATCATCATTTACTTAGGCAACAGTCTAAGTCAGCACCATTTGTAGGTGTGCAACGGGTCACAAATGTCATGGTTTGGACCACAAACTTAGAAAAACCTAGAATCTCCTACCTTTGATTTTCCCAGTAGACTCTCTGTACACAATCTCGGCTAGTTTAGCACTCAGGATCTCTGGAGAGAACTCATATTCACCCTGAGAAGAGGAAAGAGCCGATATTAAGACACAGTTGTCAGCCCTCATGCATCGTGTGTGTGTGTTTGTGTTTGTGTTTAACCTGTGACACACTCACCAGGTCCATCTGAGCCAGTTCCAGCTCCTCCTTCTGCTTCCTCAGTTTCTCACAGTGAAGCAGCTCCATACGAAAGTACTGAGGCAGAGTTGTTGTCGGAAATTAGACCAGAATATTTGACCAATCCACAATCACAACTATCTTTTCTACACCTGCTGCCTACACGGCTTGTCACTGGATTTTGTACGATCAAAAAAGAAGGTACTTAAAGAAGGTACAAGTGGTTTTACCTCCTGATAAACTTTCTTGTTGTTGGGATGGAAACGCAGAGCCCTCAGAAAAAGGTGTCTGGCACTCTCAGATGAATTTCTATCCTCCAGCTCACTCTTGGCCGCCATGATCCACATCACTATGAAGGGGAAATACAAAGTCAAAAATTATTTGATTATTTTTTTTACATGGGACGATGTGTCAGTGAGAAGTTCAGGTGTAGGAAACACCACAGATTTTAAAGCTTCCACACCTGGTTTGTCTGGGTGAATGGCAAGCATAGTGGAGAACACTTTGCTGATCTGAGCTTTGGTGGCCTGATGTGTGAAACCCAGAGGAGAGGATGATTATTATCAGCATATAAAGACAAGAGTGCTTTGTCTGAGTCGTACTGTAAACAAGTGATGACATCATGACTTACCCATTTCTTACAGAAGGCGACATGCGAGAGCCAGAGCTGCACGTCATCCTGCCGGGAAAGAAGATTTTTGATACTTTTAACTCATTTATCAGTCCAATAATTCATTCATGTCAAAATGAATACTAATTATATTCTCTTTAATGTAAAGATTGTAAACAAAGTTGTCAAGAGAAGCTAAATTAACAAACGTTTGAAACGTTTTCTCAAGACTTGTGAATCACGTTCGATGACGGAAATCATGCCGAATCTTTCCATTGAAATCTGTTTCTTTTAACATTTCTTAATCTGCATGACCTATAATAACCCTTTCAACCGCATTAGCTATTATCAATACGCTAATACTAAATAATCAAACATTTATTTATAACACACTTTACATCTGATGTAGGGTTGTAGTCAAGACCACACTAACCGAGACTGAGACCAAGACCAAGATATTTAGGGGTCGAGACCAAGACCAAGGCAGGACAAGACTGAGACCATAAATATCAATGAGAAATCATCTTGTGAGCAGGCGGCATGTCACTCACTTAGACCGCTACACGGGGAAGGTTGAGGCCGTAACAGGGGGATAAAAGTCAAACTTCAAATGAATTGAAGTTATTCCTTCTTTAGGAAAGAGGCATTTTTCTTCTAATCACAGTAACGACGTGGGAAAATAGCCTGTCAGTGCCGGTCTTGATTCATAATCCAGAGTCTGCCCAGTCTGAGGCCGAGTAAAAAATGCTTTCGATTCCAAGACGAGACCTTTAAAAAGAGGTCTCGAGACCGGAGTTGGATTTGGAGTACGACAACACTAATCTGAAGTAAATCTCAAAGTGCTACAGTGAGCTGATTTCATAAAAAAACACTTTAAACTCTTTTTTTTTTTTTTTAAGTGTTCATGGTTACCTTCCACTTCTTTGTTGCTCTGCTGAAGACGCTGTTAATTCTGTGGATGATGGGATACTCGATCTCCTCTCTTTTGAACTGGTAATGAATGTGCTGCAAAAGCAAAAAAAAAAACATTGTTATAAAACATGAAACAGTTTGAAGTAAAGCTAAACTTCACATCAACATTTGATCAAAGCTTTTTCAGTTTATTACAAGGGACTTACCGCTCTCCTCTTCTTGATCAGCTCTAAGATGTTGATTTCATACTGAAAATAAACACAATTTTCCAGTAAGAGTCTTCATACATCACACATTATTTAATAACGCCCTCATCCCAAAAAAAAAAAAAAAAAAAGATGCTGGCTTCTACCTGAATGTAGGCGATGAAGTCCTCTTTGTTTATGATCAGCCTGTGGAGCTTGTATTCCAGGGCTGTCGCTCTCTTTATAATGGATCTGTATGGAAAATCATTGGATTGTAAATATCAAATATAGTATAGCAAATTGTATATAGATAGATTGTATATATATAGAGAGATTATAAGGAACACAGGAAGTTAATTTAATTTAATAAAAAATAATTATTGAGCTGTGGAAAAGGGGGTAGGATTAAATTAGTTTTATACTTCTTCCTACTCCTTATCAGGCATATCAATTCAATATATTATGTAATTTTCTTTTTCTTTTTTTGTGAAATAATTTAAACATTGTTTTTTGTTTATTGTATTTTTGTGCTTTTCATTTTGTTCTGTATTTTTGATATGTTTGATTTTATTTGATATGTCTGAAATAAATTCAATCAATCAATCAATCAATCTGATAAGTAAAACAAATGCTCACAACCTCAGAATTGAAACATGATTTTCTCTTGTGTTCCTCAGGGTTGATTTTAAAAACTCGCCTGATTTTATTTACATTATTTTCAGGTCATCAAGGGAATGCTAAGATGACAAAATGAAATGGTTTTCGGTCCTCTCTTAAGAAGTCAAAGGTTTTATTCCTCCATGGTGACAATAAAAACATATCTGCTGAGAGGTCACTTCTGAGACTAAATGTTGTCATCCTATCTAAAGTCTTGTCCTGAAATCTGAGGTGTGTTGTTCCTTTTTTAAACAAGAAGCCCAGGGTAAGTTAGAAGTTGTCTTACTTGACTTCTTTCTTGGTGAACAGTCCCACTCTCTCCAGCTGCTCCAGCTCAGGGATCCTCTCCTCAATCCGCTGCTGGACGATCTCCGCCATGATGCGCGCGCAGCCGGTACAGACTCAGGTAAGTTATATGATGTAGAAATAAAGTGATAGAAATGTCGTCTTTAACTGAAACACCAAGAGACCGAAACGTTGTAGCTATGGGCTGGCTGATGCTCCACTCCACACATGTGTGGAAGTTGTGATGCACATCGTTTCCGGTCCCGTCTGCAAATTGGTCCGACTGGAAACACGAGCAAGTATGTAAATATGATGGCAAAACCAATTCAAACTACATTAAAAATATAAACTATATATATTTGATACCAACACACTAGTTCAATCTGTTAGAAACACAATTTTGATAGAGGAAAGTTGTATGAGTACTTTTATTTAAACACAAACCCTAAAGTTTAGAAGACAAATTAGAAACAACAAATAAATTAATTCATTTCAAAATGTAACAACTACAAGAGGAGTTACTGCTTTTAGGTGTTTGCTACCAAAATCTTCCTGAAGTTGTCAAGTGTCTGTTTTATGTGAACTGTTGAATGAATGAAAGTTTTCAGCTTCTTCTCTAATTTACATTGTGAAAAATAAACATGATAATTAATTAATGATTTTTCAGTCTCTTCATAATACATGACTGTTGACTTTGTTTGAACTGTCTGCATTGTTTAAAATGTCTGTATATGTATAATAGCTAAATAAAATACTCATATATAGCCTACATACATACATATATTGTAATTATTTAGTTTAGTCAAAAAATAATATAAATAAATAGTTTTTATGAGGTACAGGAATGAGGAAGGGTAATTACAATCACTGGGCTGTGTTTGTATTCATTAATTTACTTTTGGTTTAATTTATTCATACTATTTTTTTTTTAACTTCTATTTTTATTTTTAATAATTATATTCCTGTTTCCTGTTTTCTTGAGCTGCTGTAATCAATAAAGTTTATCTTTATCTATTGGTGATGGTACACTGTACATAGTTTTATTATGGTGATGGGAATATGCATTATTGGTGTAATTAGATAATTAGATAATGGTAGACAAGTAATTATTTTACATGATATTATATACTATTGTATAATTAATACAATTTAATACCTATTAAATTGAGTTAAAAGGGGTAGGATTAGATAAGTTTTACCTTCTTCCTACTCCTTTTCGGGCATGTAAGAGCGAATGCAGGACGTTGAATTTTCACTCTAATGTGTATTTATTTTATTTGTTTTCTACATAGTTTTAATTACAGCTTTACTTTGTTTGTTTTTTTACATGTTCAAAATAAAGACATCAATCAATCAATTAATCACTCAATCAATCACTCAATCAATCAACCAATCACTCACTCAATCAATCAATCAATCAATCAATCAATCAATCACTCAATCAATCACTCACTCAATCAATCAATTGCCATTTACTTCAATGTACACTTTATAATGTGTAAGTTAGTTTTATTAAAAAAGAAGCAGACAAATAAATAAAATCTGTATTCTGGTTTGCTCTTGCTTTCATTGTCATCTGACTAAACTACTTTCAGTGGCACGACGATCTTTTCTTTGATGTGAATGATGATAAACTCGATTTCCCGCAAAATCACAGAAAGCGAGAGCGGGTTGTGTGTCATCTCCGGATGTCGGCAGCCAATCACAGCGCCGCATTCTGTCAGGCCGTTTCCCATTGGCCGACAGCAGACTAACACTCTGTTGTTCAGTACAAATTGAAGGGAACCACACCGACAATAAATACCAAGAGAGATAATCAATTATCCTGTTATAAAAAATAATAATAATAATCCACGTATCTCGGATATCAAACTACAGTTTTTGGACAGTTGAATGTTGGGGAAACGAGGTTTATCTTCTTGTAAAACCATGTTAGCATTGCGAGCTAACTAGCCGCTGTCTCGTCGCCTCCTCTTCATGGGTTTCTGCTGTTGAGTCTGCCGGGCTTCTGCTGGAGGCAGTGGGACATCTAATTAATGCCATCGGCCAGGGTGGGTTGCTATTACTTACGCCTGACGTGTACTACAAGTCGATTATCGATTTTTTGTAATTAAACGAATCATTACTGCGCTAAAATACCAAGCTGTCCAAACATGTTAGCTTCAGCTAGCTAGCCTCTCTGCTAACTCGCCCACTAGCGTAGCTAACGCGTAGCCACCACTTTAAACCGGATTTATTAACAACGTGTTGTGTGGGGTTTTTTTTTCCCCCTCGCAGAGCTCAGGTCATATTATGAGTGGGGCGAGTTGTAAAGCAAACGGCGCCGTGTACCCCGCCTCATCAGCCATGATGAACTCTGTGAAGAAGCCGAAGATGGAGCAGATCCAGGCCGACCATGAGCTGTTTCTGCAGGCCTTTGAAAGTAAGAGTTTCACTGTAATGCAGCTTTACTGTTTCTATTACATGTGGAGGACGTTCCCTTTGCTTTAACCCCACTGTCATTGCTTTCATTATCTTTCTTTTAACTGAAAGGTCTTCACATGTTGACTGTCAGTCCATGGTGATACTAAGTAGATGTTTGTGACTTGACACTGCTGAATAGATTTACTGGAGAAGCGTGGGGGGGGGGGGGGAACATAATGTATTGAGTGTTCCCTGCAAACTTCTTCTTATTTGGCAGAACCATGTCTTCTTGTAAAGTAAACATAATGTACAGTGCTGTTTCAGGTTCTGACGCAGTGAATTGAAAAGCTGGTCGATAATAAGTTGTGGCCTGTGTCATAATGCAGACCAAATGGACAACAGAATTGCCTTTTTTTTTATAAACCTTAAAGTTCATTTTGAATATGTGATTGTTTTTTGCTGGATTGATCTGTCAGAAGTTTGTTGAAACTCCATAGTGATTATCAGCATCACTTTCTTACCACTGTAACTTTTGCTGCTTTGCTGAAGTGCTCATGATGGATAGGCCGGATCTTTGTAACATAACAATAAGTAAGGTCTTTTACCTGCTTTTTGTAACATAGCAATAAGTAAGGTCTTTTACCTGCTCGAGATAAGTGTCTCGAGATAACACTTGTTATGAGTTGACGCTATACAAATAAAAATTGATTGATTGATTGATCACAATAACATCTGTTTCTCATTCCAGAACCAACTCAGATATACAGATTTCTTCGCACAAGAAACTTGATTGCAGTAAGTGATTGACTATGCCAGTTTTGTTTTTTTATTCTATTTATTGAACTGTCAGTTTTTAATTAATCAATTTCCCCCCCCCCCCTTTGTAGCCCATATTTTTGCACAGGTCGCTTACCTTCATGGCTCACAGAAACGGTCGAACGAATGCCAGAAGGTATGAAATCTGATGATGTCTTGTCAACATGAACAGAGTTGCTTTTAGTACAAATGAAATTGCACCAACAAGGTATCATAATACAATTGATGCATGATCAGTTTAATGTAATTTCTGATGAGTCACAGTACTAATAACTCACTTTAATCCTGTGACTTTTAATCCTTCCTCCCAGGAAAACATTCAAAGTGGATGATATGTTGCAGACAGTCGAGAAGATGAAGGGAGAGCAGGATTCTCCGAGGTAAAAAAATAAGCCGTAATGCCCTTTTTATTGCTGAATAGTTTTCAGCAGTATACCGGCCAAACAGTGTTGATTGTTCATATTAAAAACTGGGGCACTTACTTGACTTATCTGTATATTTTTCTGCTTGTTGTTTAGCTTGTCATCACATCTACAGTTAACTTTCACTGGGTTCTTCCATAAGGATGGTAAGCAGGTTTGACTCTTTATACTTTAGTGTGATATGTTTGTTTTGAGACACACACCTCCACAGGCACTCAACATTGGCTAAGTAAAGAAAGAAAGAAAAAAAAAAAGGTTACATAAAGTGCAAACTATTAATGAGGAAATCTTACAGTATGCCAGCACTAGATTCTATGTCAGCAAAAATATCCCACAATGCAATGCAGTCGTTACGTCAACAGCACAACAGTATCATCAATAATGCATCAGTTTAAGTGTTGATATAAAACTTCCCGGGTTAATCGTATTTTTAAATCAGTACAACGTTGATCATTTTAGTTTATGTAGACACATTGGTAATGTTGTTGTTTCCATGGATACGTGTCTCCAACCGGCACGGAAGCTCCGATAGAGAAAATCTAGATGAAGATGATGTCTATACTGTACTGTGGTTTAGTACAATAAAAGCAGTTTGGAAGCTCCTACTACATGTCAAGGTCATATTCCAAATACATCTTGTTTTAAAAGCAGATTTGCGGTGACACTAACAAACTAGTGTCATTAACTACATCCATGCTAAAACAAAATATTTTCAATCGAGGGTTTTGGATATAAACATCGTGATATTAGTGACAGAAGATTAGATTTTCCCCCACTGAGTCATTTTCAATACCAAAAGAGCATTAGCTTTATAACCATCACATAGAGTAAACAATGGCCATTATTTGTTGTGTATGAGAAATGGGAAGAGAAAAATCTAAGATTAACACTAGATTGTTTTTTTTTCGTTCTGCAGAAAAGCCATCACAGAATTCAGAAAATGAACAAAATTCCGTGTCCCTAGAGGTGCTACTTGTCAAAGTCTGCCATAAAAAACGCAAGGTAAAGTAACCGTTAATCAAAGTCTCTCGCTTTGTAGAGCAATGTTTTTGTGCTGCTACCGCGTGTTCAATTAAGTGTGTTGTTTCAGGATGTCAGCTGCCCTATTAAGCAAGTGCCTACAGGTAAAAAGCAGGTGCCTTTGAATCCTGACAGCAACCAAACCAAGCCTGGGGCCTACCCTTCCTTACTGGTGTCCAGTAACGAGTTTGAGCCCAGTAACAGCCACATGGTCAAGTCCTACTCGCTCCTGTTCAGGGTGTCATGCACAGGGAGAAGGGATACTAATGGTCTGGTGAACGGAGAGGCTAATGAAAACATCGGTAGGGAATCTACATCTTAGCCCTTAGTGGGTTTTTTTTTTTGTCTTTGTAAAGTTTGTATTAATGATTAAATGGTGCATGCATTTTTTATGTCCTTTAAAAAAAAAAAGATGTAACTGATACTCCTAGTCGAAAGAAGAGAAGTTCATCCCATAGAGACGAGGGAGATGCCACAGAGACTTTCGTTGCACAGATGACTGTTTTTGATAAAAACAGGTAAGGTTTAGTGATTATTTTTTATTTTTTTTTTAAAGCTCTTTTTCTAATCCTTCTGCTGTGCCTTCAAATCATCGCTCTGGTTTTGTCGTCTGCAGGAGATTACAGCTGCTGGATGGGGAGTACGAGGTGTCCATGCAAGGGATGGAGGACAGCCCCGTCAGCAAGAAGAGAGCAACATGGGAAACCATTCTCGATGGAAAAGTAAGGAGGGCTTAAACTGTGTGCCATAAGGAGTCGCCTCCTCTTAGGCAGGGCATATGTTCTCCAGCCCTATGACAGATCTGTCAGTTGGGGACAAAATTCAACTGCAAATAGCGTTTTTTTTTTCACTGGCAGGTCATGCTTGTAAAAAGTGATTAATGTTATTCTGATGTGCCAATCAGGACTGATCTGTGACGTCCGATTAAGACAATTAGGGCTTTCACACTTGCACAAATCTCATGAAAAACTGAGCAGCAGGATATAATCAGGATAATTCACCTTGAGAGAGTTGGGGGGGGGGGGGGGTGGTGGTGGTGGTGGTGGTGTTGACGTTTATTCCCTGCGATCAGTGCACAACCAAAGACTGTCTCTTTGTACGACTGTACGATCTCCGTGCACATAATTAAACCGCTGCATTAGGTTTTCTGTTTACTAGTTTTACTGTTCTTCTCTGCTCTTTTGTTGATATTGGGAGACCCCCCCCCCTCCCTCCTGTATGACAGGGATAGACTCCCTCTGTGAGGTGCATGTGTGAACAACCAGATCAGGAGGATTTCAGGGGCAGTCCTACTGGAATTCTCCAGCTGTTTTCACATATGCACTCCTGAAATGTTCTAATGGAAATGACATAAGGCATCAGCGTGCGTTGCCTTTGTCATGTCCCGACTTGATGTGTTTGGAAGTTACAGTGCGCTTATTTAACTCCAACTAAGTAATAAACGGTAGAATGACTGTCAGTGACATGCAGGAGTTATCTGCACCTCAGGTTTGATAACCTGCAATCGTAGATAACACCAGGGTGCTGTACCTTAAACCCTACATGAGAGAGGAAAATTTGCTTCCTTTAGTTTACTTCTTCAAAGAAAAGTCTTCTCTTCACTGACTTAATGTGATATCTTAAATTTGGCTGCCAGTCACTCTTCAGATGAATGATCTAAACCCTAGGGGTTGCTTATCTTAGTTACACCTCCTCATCACTGACTGTTACTCTGTTTGACCGTCCCACAGAGACTGCCACCATTCGAGACATTTTCTCAGGGACCCACGTTGCAGTTCATGTTACGTTGGACAGGTGATGCCAGCGGAAAGTCCACTGCCCCTGTGGCCAAACCCCTTGCTACCCGCAACTCAGACAGCTACAGCCCCATGGAGACAAGGACCAGCAACCACCGAGCTGCCCTCATGAGTAAGTACAAACGTAGCACAGGGTAGTTCAAACTATGGCTCAGGGGAGGAAACATACAGAAGTAAAAAAAAATGTGTATATATATATATATACCAAAAGAAAAAAAAATGTTTTGTATAATAATCTTAAATACTCCAAAAAAAAAATGGTGATTGAAGCCATGCTTCTGATCCTGGCTGCAGCGTGATGGAGAGGGGGAGACTCTTGACTCAGGCTTTTGTAGACAAGCACACAGGTGCAGCCGATCAGAGGTTGATAGAGAGTGGAGGTCAGGTAGTGCTTAAAAAAAAAACAAGATCAGTTTTGCACTTAACACCTCCCATAAATGGGTTGTGGTAAGGCAACATTTTACATTAAAGAAATGACATTTTGCATGGATCACTTGAAAGGACATTGTGTCCCTCCCCTGAATATGCTGGATTTTCAGGGTAAATCCTTGAAGGAACAGACTCCATCGCATGAGACGGTGGATGGAGTTTTTCATCCTGCTTAAAGAGTCCAAGGGGTTATTGTTTATATAGTCCACAAGGGGCTTAATGGATGACACAAACATCAGAATGAGCCAGAATGAGGGTCAAGATTTGTGTCAGATCTTGGAAAAGAAGCCCAAGGGATGCTCAACACTTTGAAGAGTCCTGTTGGAGAAGATCAGCCCCAACATCACTGACATCAATGGCCACCTCAAAGGCTCGGTCAAAGTCAGGGGCAGCTAGTACAGGAGCACTAGACCAACAGCTTTCAAGTCCTCAAATGCCAAGGAAACAAGGAAGATCTTGGGCAATACCAAGGAAATGTTTCAACTCAAGATGAGAAATTGGAACAGCAAAACTCACAATAGCGTCTACTTTGGCACTGATAGGACAAACCCTTCCACAACCAACAACTTTAATAAGTCACTGTGGCCTGTCCGAATTCGCTCTTGGCAAGGTTCAAGGTCAGATTGGCTGTCGCTAGCCTACTGAACACTTCCTCAAGCTGAGCTACGGGTTGAGACCAAACAGAGCTATAGATGACAACATCAACAAGGTAAGCCTCACAGTTTGCAACACCTCTCAACACTGTAGTCAACAGATGCGGGAAAAGTGGCTGGTGTGTTGCACATTCCAAAGGCCATAACAGTGTACCGACATCTCGGGTCACGAAGCAGAAAGTTCACAGTCGCTCTCGGTGATGGGGAAAATCAGTGCATAATCGAGGTGTCTGATTTTTCTTGTCAACGAGCAGACAAGGGGGTAACCCCCCCCCCCAGGAGCCAATGCTGGGTTCAGCAATGCCATGCTTCAGTAGGTAGTAAGTCCACCTCTCTCTGCAAAATCTCCCACTTCTCAGGAGTTACTCTGTATGGATGTTGCTTCACAGGAGTCACATCACCAACATCAGAAAAGACAGTAGAATGTTTTATTATCACCCCTATGATGTCAGAGCTTTCTGTGGAATCCAGGTAAGAAAGGTGTGCATCTAAATTGGCAAAGGTTTTAGAATTTGGCAAAGTTTACAGTAGGCTTGCAACATTGTCTTAAGGGTCTGATGACAAAGGAACTCCTCAGAGGGAGCACTAACAAACTCATTAATTGTTACCAAACTGGATAACTTTACGAAATATAAACTAAAGCTACAAAGCAGAACAGCCCAAACCCAAAACACACAAATTTATACAATACAAGAATGACGTCCCATGAAAGGAGCACTAAATTAAACTTACCTAGCTGTCTAACTCTCCCACCGGTGAGTACATTGAGCAAGTAGAAAACAGAAAACTACCTAACTTTAAGTAAAACTTTCTTTAAAGGCATGTCGGGCTTCAGGCAACTCTGAAAACTGAGCTGCATCGACCCTCAGTCATACAACCAAGAAAGTGAGCCAGCGTACCCCAACAGGGAACATGTCTCAGCCCAGGATTGCCTTCAAAAATAGAAAAGGCAAAATTATGAAATGATATTAAATCCTGTTAGAAATGTAATGGCAGGAGGCTGAAAAAAAACAACCTCACAGATGACTAAGATGTGAGGGGGTCATGAACAGCTGAAAAAGTTTGTTGGTGTTTATCAAGGACACCTTAACAAATTATATTTCAAACCAGACTCTTTGAATGAGGCTCAATAGTTTTTTAGATTTTTACCACCCACTGTGGTATTTTTGTGGTATGTAAATCTGTGAAAAGGCCCTCAGTGAGTCATTACCCCTGAGTCCTTCTCAGTGTGACTCAGCAGCTGTGAAAGTGCTGGCAACTTAAATGTCACTCTTCAAGTCATTTCCTTGTCATGTTTCGATGAATGAATTTCAGGCAAACTGCTAATTTGGCTTCAAATGTGCAAATGAAAAATATTGGATGGCAATTTGAATTCTGTTTGGGCAGTAAATGGGCAGCAGTGTCGTCCTCTCCAATAAAATGAATGTATTAGAATCTTTAGAAGAGTGTCTACAGGGTCCTGTATGATAACTTTTTCTCAATCTTCCTAAACTGGCATCAGGTATCGGTGAAGTCAATGCATCGATCCAGTACTATAATAATCTGTTTGCAACTGTTTCAGGTAGACTATCTTGTGACAATATCACAGTGTGGTGTTATCAGACTGTTGAAAACTACAGCGCACTAACAGCATAAATTATAAGCTTTTAATAATGAGCTAGGTCATTAGTTTCTAAGGCATACTCGGATAATTGTACGAGTCTAGGTGTTGGAATCAATATCAAGAAGAACAGAATGGTTTCCATACATCTTTAGTAACTTAGACGAGGCAACAGAGGGGTCGAGCCACCTTCCAGTATTCATTATGGTCATTAAATTCAACTGCAAAATAAGTCTTAAAATGTGTTGAGACAAATGACAGCTTGGACACGAACGAGCATTGGCGACAAAATCAGCTTGATCTGTTGTTTCCTACTGGAGTGTCCTAACAGCCCGCGAGCAATGCATTGTGAAAGCATCGGGACGCGCCGTTTTCACCCCCACGCCCAGTTCTGTCGCTAGTGTAGACATGGACAAGGAACGAGGGAGCTGGACGAGGAGCTGGGAGTGTGTTTACTTGATTGGCTTTAGCTTTTGTCTCTCAGCAGAGCGCATTAGCTTGTGGTGCAGCGTGCACTAATAATATATATCTGGGACTGAAATGTGGTGCTTTGATTCGTGTTGACACAAAGGCAAAATGTTTCTCCACCTTCAAAATAAAAGCACTAGACGTCATACTGTTTACAAGGGGAACCTGAAATCCATAGAGCAAAAGAAGTGCATATTTAAATGTTGAATTGTGGACAGCGTGCGACCGATGTGACGCAATATGTAACGCTTGCGTGCTGTTGGGACACATGAAACTGAACTTAGGCCGTGTTCACACTTGACTTCTCTTTTCAGAAAAAAGCGCTGCCTTCAGCACCTTTTTTGAGCGCTTATGTGCGAGTGTTCTGTAACCTTAACAACGGGATCTAGTCTGCGGTGCAACCGCGCCGGAGCACAACGCATGAATTTAGCACAGAAAAGAACAAGCGGGACGGGAAGTCACACACCGATACAACATTAAAACATCCGTTTTATTTTCAGAATGACACCCTCCGTTTTGACGGTTCAGAAAAACGACCGTTTGTGTGTTTGTTTACGTGTTTATAAGGTTTTTATTGAGTTTTATACCACGAACATCGTATTATCTCGTGCTGTCGCCAGTGAATCTGTAAAATTACCACGGAAACTCCTTTGTCTCCGTACTCCAGCTGTCCGGCTGTGCTCTCCGTGCTGCAGACTGAGAACGCAGCCGGTGGGTGTCGACGGATGAGGATGCACGGACCCGTAACGGACCGGAGCGGACACGCACTGCACACATATCTGGTGGAAGTTTGCCGTTTTTGGGCACGGGTAACTAGGGACGTAGGTAACTACTCGTCCTGATTGGTCAGCTGTCAGAGAGGCGTTTGACGTCACCCAGCGCTTTTCTGAAAAGTTTAAATAATTCAACTGAAAAAGGCGTCGGGCGCAGCGCTTTTTGAAAAGGCGTCATCCTTTTTCCTTTTTCCATAGGCTTGTATGTAAAAAAAGGTGCTGGCAGTTGAAAAAAGAAGTCAAGTGTGAACACGGCCTTAAAACTCTCTCTTATCTTCCTGTACAGCCAAACTGTTGTGGTAGGTGGTGTAATGCCAAACACTTCACAAACACTGCTCCTTGAATGCAATTGTCCTTTCATGTTTGACACAGAACCACGTCTAACATAACAGAGAACTTTTTTTTTTTTTTTTTTTTTTTAGAAGACAGAGGCATCATCCGAAGCCGTTCTATATGTTTCATACTGCATGTGTTAAAGGGGGCTTCAACAGTCATATGTGTGTGTGTGTGTGTGCTGTCATTTCATATGTTGATGTCTTGGTGAAACAATACATTTGCTACCATTTCTTAAAAACATGTTTGAATGTCTCAAGTCGAATTTAAGATTTGTGATTCTCCAAGAAATAACTAAATCTCCATCTGTTCCCGTCAGCAGTGAAAGAGTCAGTGAGCACAGACATTCAGACGAGGAAAGAGCAGGTCCCGTGTGAGCCTCGGCAGAAGCTACGTATATTTTATCAGGTACACAACAAACACAGGAACACATATGGCCGTTGGACTAATGATGTACAACCACCTGTAAGTGGCTGAATAGCAGAATGTATTTGTGGTCTTTGTTACTGAAGACATTTTTCTTTTTTTGTTTGGAATTAGTGTTATGATTTGATTTGAAACCCAAGAAAATGTTGACTTGAATGTAACTGACAATCTAAACTCATAAAGCACACTCGTATATCATAGGTCATAGCATTTTCAGCTCTGTGAATCTGTAGGTACCAAAATGTGACAGTAGCTCTGGTGTTGTGTTATTACTCTTAACAGTCATCCAGGTGAATTTGTTAGCGGTTGACTTCCTCGTTTTCTTTGAAACTAATATGATCCTTCTTGTTCAGTTCTTGTACAACAATAACACGCGGCAGCAAACCGAGGCGAGGGACGACCTTCACTGCCCCTGGTGCACCCTGAACTGCAGCAAACTCTACAGCCTGCTCAAACACCTCAAGCTCTCCCACTCCCGCTTCATCTTCAACTATGTGGTGAGATACTGCACGTGTTCTTTGTTTCAGTATTTGTCTAAGGCCTAGTCCACATGTAGGCGGGTATTTTATTTTATTTTTTTAAACAAAGGTTTTCCTCCTCCGTTGTTAAAAAAAAAAAAGAATCCTTACACACACGTTTAGTACTCAAAAACATCTTCGTCCACATGAAAACGCAAACGACAAGTCAACAACGATGTCCTTGACATGTGGAGTGTGCATTGCTTACTTTCCTCTTACAATTGTAAGGGAAAAAAATGATGTCGACTGATACCAGACTTTGCATGGCTAAGAGCACACTTCTGGGTTTGTATTTCAAGAAACAGAGACAGATTGGGGAGGCCTGCTGAGTGGCTGTTATTCTCACATAGTGCAGGAGAAACATTGTGAGGAGTTGTGTTTCAAACCTGCTGTCGAGCTACGAAGTGCAACGAAGGGAAACCTCCGCCTTTCCTACCTGCTTATCATCACGCTCCTTATCCTCCATCTTTCTCTTTCCCTCTTCTTACCTGCTGTGTGTTTGCTGAATCCAGTTTCCTTTTGGATTTCACCAATGTTCTCTCTTTTTTTTTTCTTCAAACCTTTAGCCTCACCCAAAAGGAGCACGGATAGACGTGTCCATCAACGAGTGCTATGACGGCTCGTACGTTGGCAACCCTCAGGACATCCACAGCCAGCCGGGCTTCGCTTTCAGCCGCAATGGGCCAGTCAAGAGGACCGCGGTTACCCACATACTGGTTTGCAGGTACACTTGTTCTTCTCCACAAGTCTACAAGTCAACTCATTCAAATGTTCTCTGTGGTTTGTGTTACTCGAGAAATCAAGATGTGAGGTTCTGAATAGAGAAAAACCAGCATTATTTATTTATTTATTTATTTATTTGTAAGACCTCAGTTAAACTCAGTTCTCTCTGTTACTCCACAAAAAGCCTCCTACAGAGTTCAGTTTATTTTTGCTCGAGCATTGAAGAGGTACAGCTGATACCTGCCTCTGGCAAACATTAAGTAATGGTTAGTGCCGGCCAAAATGAGAAGTTGCTTCATGACAGTGTGGCCCTCTGCCTGTGGTAAAATGAGAATTCATCGTGAAGCTATGACTCTTCATTTTGTGCACACATCTGTGAGTCACTCGAGATGTGCCCACTACAGTTTTTTTTATTCTCTCGCTGTAGTTTCTTTTCATCAAATTCTGCTGCATATAGAGTCAACCATGAGTAAGGGGAAACTAATAGGACAAGGTGGTTAAGTGCAGAGAAAATCTCAATTTCTGTAGCTGATTGCAGCCTTTTGAATATTCCTGAATCTCCCTAAATATCGATCTTTAATATTGACATCTCCAGGGATTGGCCGCAAGCCCTTTGTAACAACTCATGACACATAACTCTGATTCATTTTACCCTCAGAAGGTGTGTATTGTGCAAAGCAAATCAGAGTTGAAGTCAGAAAAAGGAGTACTCAACAGTATAGTGAATATATAAACAAACAGAGGAAGCTTATTTCAGATGTACATGGTGTATTCTTTGGTTTTGTTTCTCTCTCGTTTCCACCAGGCCCAAGAGGACCAAACCCAGTCTGTCAGAGTTCCTGGAGACCGAGGACGGAGAACTGGAGCAGCAGAGGACCTACGTCAGCGGACACAACCGACTGTACTTCCACAGTGACAGCTGCATGCCCCTGCGGCCTCAGGAGATGGAACTGGACAGCGAGGACGAGAGAGATCCAGAGTGGCTCAGAGAGAAGACTGCCACGGTGAGAAACCTTTTACTCAAGGCTGCCTTTTTGTGATCGGCTTCACTGATGACTGACGATGTCCCACCACTTTCAGTGATGTTGGTGACCTTGTTACGCAATGAACAATTCACGTAACACTAAAAAGCTTTGCAGGGATGCACACTTGAGATTGGAAGCACTTTAGCATCGCGCTTGGGAAGCTGCTTTTCTGCGCATCTTGGGAAGTGTCTGATTATAATAAACAGATGGACACTTTGATCTCGCGATGTGTGTTCACTAATTCAAGCAGTTTATGAAATCAAACAAAGGTAGCTGGCACAATCCGCTTCCTGCCTTTTTCCTCCTTTGCCAATCACATCCCTGTTGAAGCTTTGTTGTACAGATTTTGGTGTCTGATTACCATGGCAACAAAGACTCAAAGTGTCCGCCTGCACATAAATAACATAAAGGTGCTGAGATTAAAAACTGTTGCCAACACAGAGCCGTTTCTTCAGCGTGCACTTACACAAGTAAACAGCATTTCATCACTTCAGTATCGATCTCCTGAATCTGCCAACACGACTGTGTGCTCTCAGGACACATTTTCTGTTTGTGATTTATGAATTGACCAGTACCGGAGTGTGACATATTGTTCATTATAACTGTTCGCCATCATGGCTGCTTTTGCTTTTCTTAAGTGAATCCATCAAATTGTAATCGGCTTGGTTCTTTTTTTTTTTTTTTTTTTACTGCTGCAGTGTTTTAACAGACAAGACGACAGATGTTTTTTTTTTTTTTTACAAGATCATAATTGTACATATCTGATTTTGTTTTTGTGTCTTACAGCAACTGGATGAGTTCACAGATGTAAACGAGGGAGAGAAGGAGGTGATGAAGCTGTGGAACCTGCACGTCATGAAGCACGGGTATGTTCCATACAGCTGTCGTTGAATCATGTATTACTCTGTGTATAGCTCTGGAAAAAAAAAAGAAAAAGAAAAAAAGAGGCCACACCAAATATTCCTTGATTCAGCATCTCTAAATGCATAGAAGTCAGTCTAGTGTACGACTAATTACAGTCGGTTAAACATAAATTTAAATTCAGATGAACCGACAAGTCTCAAGGGGACACTGTCTGCAAACAGTCACATATAAACTGCTATTTATTTAAAATTGTCTTGGGGTGTCAAATTGTCAAATTGGTTTGCCTAGTGTAGCTAACGTTAGCACCTTTTAGCTGATGGGTCTTCCCTGCAAGGTTAACATCCACATGCCTGTGCTGAATGTGCTTACACATGGCTCTGCTTGATGTGCCACGTTAATCTGACACAGCCTACAAACAGTTCTATCTGAATTTGCTGCTATCCGCTATGCTATGCTATGCTATGTGCTTGTTTACATCTGGGTAGTTGATCTGAAAGAGCAGGCCCATCAACCGCAGCTACAGCCAGTCTACGGTTACAGCGCCACCTGTTGGCAGGGGGCTGCGTTGCAATCAAGGCATTTGCACAACATTTGAACAGCTCGATCACCAATTTATAAAGCTGTGAATATTTAATTTAACGGACTAGTAATTCTGTTTGCCGACTAGTGAGACTGATGACTTCTAACATTGAGTTGACCAAAAGCGCACATCCCCATTTCAGTGTCTGTTGAATGTCAGCACAGGTACACCTCACATCTTTAATGAGGTATTGATGATCACCTGACAAGTCATTGAACAAAGCCATGCTGCTTTAATTTGTGCTCCAATTTCTGTCATAAGGTCCCCCAACAACAGAAATGTGAAGGACGGAAGGTGAGCATGCACAGACGCACAAAAGCCGTAACTGTTAAAACTTTGGTATTCTACCGTTAAAAAAAAAAAAAAAAAAAAAAAAAATGATGAACATGTATTCATTGCACTTTTAGCTGTTTAAAGGCACAGTATGTATATTCCTCCGCCAGTGGCCTCTCAATCAAAACAATAACGTCGAGGCTGGTGGGGAATCATGGGAGTGATTCTCTCTGCTACTACCTCCCAAGGAAAGCGAGATTTGTGTTGACCGTAGTCAAGACGACCAGGCGAAACAGACCAGAATGTTTACAGACGATGTATCATTTACATGACGTTTTTTTTTTTTTATCACAGCAGCACATACAGCAACAGTACGGCAGCTTTCAGTAAGAATTACCACTACCTTGTGTAGCTGTCTTTCGTTTCCACGGCAACAGTTAACATGTCGTGTCTGTCAATTTTCTCTGTCAAATCACAGAATTTATTTTTACTGTAAGCATTCTAATAAAACTCCACATATTGTAAGTTTTAAAAAAAAAACACTGCATCTCTTTATTATAATCAAGTTTCATTTTTTTAGTTAGGAGAAACATTAATTTTAGTCAAACACAAACCTTTAAATAGTAGAACCAGCGGGCAACACACACTTTTCAGTGCTCTCCTATTTTTTTCCAGAGCTGTATATATATAGTTGTAATAGGCTGTAATTGTACAGTTTTAACACTTCATTCTCTGTTCTCTCTCTCTCTGCAGTTTCATAGCGGACAACCAGATGAATCATGCTATCATGTTCTTCGCCGAGAACAACGGTGCTTACATCATCCGCCGCAACCTCTGCCGCAACTTCCTCCTGCATCTCGTCAGCATGCATGACTTTAACCTGGTGAGCACGGCCACCATCGACCGCGCCATGGCCCGCCTGCGACAGATCCAGGAGGAGCTGCCGAACACCGAGGAGGAGCAGCAAGACCAGATTCTGGCCTCAGCCGGAGCCTGCAATGGGAACTCCGTCACCTCCTCTGGAGGGAAACAGGGCAAGAGGACAAAAAGCGCACTGACGGACTGATGCAGGCTGGAGCGGAAATTCATGGAACAATGATTGTTGTGGGTTTTTTTTTAATTTTCGTTGTTTCATTTTGTTTTTCCTTTAATGAACATTACCGACCCTTTGGTGCTTAGATAGGCGTGAGAACTGGTCTCTGGAGGTTCTGACTTGAAGCAGACCTGTATACAAGGTAAACAAGTTTTTGGAACTTGAGATTTGAACCAAATATGAACAATATCAAAGTGAATCACCCACTTTTACACACACCAGGAGTTTGAGGACTGACTGATGCAAGTTGAACCTACGTCATATGCATTTGTAGGTGCCGCTGAAGTACGTGATGATCTGTGATTGGATGAGAGTGTGGACAAACGGGAGTCCTCTGACGTGGCACAACTGTCTTTGTTATGTCCTCTTGTTCTAGAAAACTGTACGAAGACTACAGTTAAAGCTGGACTGGTAACATTGTCACTGTTGATTCTTTGTACACACACACACACACACACACACACACACACACACAGTAACCCTGTTGGAAACGTATCCTTTTAGCTGATTCTTTTAGCACTTGGTGTTTGTGTTTAGGAGGCTCACCGTAAATTTGTCCTCTTCTTTTCTTTCTTTTATTTTTTATTCCTGCTGCGCCAAAATGTTAAATGCAGCCTTTTCTGGTGTCACCAGCAGAGAAACCTTGGTGGGTTTGATTTCACTGTTGTGAATGACATTTCATCTGAAGGTTTCTACACATTGTCTAGAGTATATAAAGCCTTTGCAGCTCGTGTCTGAAGGCCTGAAATGGACTGTTGGTTTTCACTGGTTATCTGCCTGGAAGAAGATAAAATGGGAAACTCCTACTTCATCACCCCAACGCCTTTTTTGGCCTGCATTGTTAATAGCTCAAGGAAAGCCAGGGAACTTTTCTGAATCTTTTTTTTTTTTTTTCTGAAGATTTACTGAAACAACCAGCAGAACATCACCCCATGTATCATGTAGTGTGCATAGCGAGCAAGATGTAAAGCGGACAGTTTTCTAATGCTGCTGGCACCTTTTTTTTAGTTTTTTTTTTTT
Organism: Labrus mixtus; assembly: GCF_963584025.1. NCBI lineage: Eukaryota > Metazoa > Chordata > Actinopteri > Labriformes > Labridae > Labrus > Labrus mixtus. The sequence continues at coordinate 28,369,840 of NC_083613.1, read as the reverse complement.
TTTTTTTAATCATGTCAAGGTCTGAAGATGTTGGAGTTCCAACATAACTACCAGTAGCTGATTATTGACAGAAATGTGTATACATGTAATTATATCAAATGTTTAGCTGTTCCCCATTCTAACTCCATGACTGAACAAGTGGCAGTTTCTTCTCTCAAAGCAATATGCTCTTCTTCATCACATGTTTGGTTTCCAGGTCCAACTTCATAGTGTGTTCTTTTAGGTGCAGTTTATGCCAAAGGGTAATATGTCCATCACTCTCTTAGTTCAGTACATTTTATTAGAGGACTTACTTTGTTTAATTTTATGGCAAGTTTCTAAAAAAAAAAAGAAATTGACACTAGTGTTTTTGTAGTGTGCACATGAATTTGGTTGATCATCATACGTTACTGTTTCACCAGACTTCCTCGTGGAAAACCAAATTATCAATATATTTTCCTGCTTCCAGTATTCATGGAGGGTTTTCTGTATTCATCTGGGAAAAGGGGAGACGTATTCACTAATATTGTCTGAACACCCTGTTTCAAAATTGTGAACTGTACACTCTGGATATGGGGATTTTTATATTTAAAGAAATAAAATACATTTGACCTTATTTGTGTCTGTAACGTTTTGGAAACCAGGCATCCTTACACTCCATGCTCTTCCTTCTGTGTCTGTCTGTCTGTCTGGTTTGACTGAATGATGAGTGTCAGTGTTCAGGGTAAGACTCCAAAATAGGGAATGGATTTAAGTAATTTACCAAAAATAACATACATGTCAGTGTGTGTACAGTAGCCCTGTTTGAATGATGTCACTCTCTTCAGGCTAAAACATCTATTATTAGAAAAAAATCTCACTTTCGCCCTATTTACTTTGTAATTTACCAGTTGTCTTATAGCTATTTTTATATGTAAATAAGGCAAAGACCAGCAAAATAGTCTAGAAGTTTTCTCCAAGTTTGCTTAGTGTGTAGACTTTAACACAGACTATTACATTTGAGAAATTGATTGTACCCAAGAACATGTAATGAAGAGTTTAGACTAGTGTCATCTGCTGTTTGAAAAACAATCAGTCAAGTCCAAGTTAGATATTTCATAGGCATAACATTTTAATTTCACTTGTTTATGTTAACTCCCTGATGTGTTGTGAAGTTTAAGGGTCTCGTATTGCAATTTCAGTCTAGTATTAACTTGAGACATGCACAGAGCAGACATCGGGTTTGTTTCGTTTTGGTCTGTTCTTACCTTCTATCTCTCTCGGATTTCATCCAGTTGACTTTAATGTGTTCACCATCTTAACAAATTCAATACTGGTGCTCAGGTATGAGCTGATACTGGTCCATTTTAAGTCCCCTTGATTAAGTCCGTTTGCATCATCAATATGTGATGCACTTAAATGTAATTGAGAATAGAACGAGTGTTGGAGTTATTGATGTACATGATGTTATGTCTTCCATTAAAGTATATTTAAAGGCCATCTTTTAGGAACAACCTTTGGATTTAACTTTTTCGTTATACCTTAATCCAGGGACGGGAAACTGTGGTCACAGCAAGGGGCCACATTCATTTAATTCTCACAGCCAGAGGGCCAAATTGTAGAATACAAAAACGATTACAGGCAATTAATTTTTCAAATTTAACTCAACATATACGAGTGATCAAACCTTATGATGGACATATTTCTGGTTTTCATGATTTCATGGCAGATTTTAGTCATGTTTTCTTCATGTTTCCAATTAATTGATGTGTTAAAAATTGACCTGAGGGGCCACGTTGAGGGTTGATGGGGGCCGCATGTGGCCCCCGGGCCGCCAATTGCCCACCCTTGCCTTAATCAGTTCAGTTTACTTTTTAATCCGTGTAAGAGCTCCCTGTGCCGTGTCGGTTCATCATAGACGATCTTTGTCTAAAACTAGGACCGTCTCGCGCTCGCTTTATACGTCATTCTCCATCAGTTTGGTCTTCGGTTTGGACATTTTAAATATTACACAATATTTAAAACGCTTAAGAGTGTTTATTTGTAACGTATACATATTAGACTTTTTAATTATATTTAGCTAAATAGCACTGCTTTTAGCAATTAAAAAAACACTGAAACTTTGTTGCACAAATATGACGTCAGAGCGCCAAAGTCAAAATGCCAGCTCGTAGCGTTTGAATGAAGGGTGTTTTACGATGCGAAATAAACTCAAACAAATCAAGAAATGTAAAACTGCATCACCCCAAACCAAAGACCCGCTGTGGACAGAAGAGGTGCTGCTAGTGTTGTCAGAGTCGAGTTGCTCTGACGATGAAGAAAAAGACCCCGCATCGTTTGCAGGAAAGGACAGATGTCGAGTTGCTGCTGATGTCTGCTCCACCAGAATAAACGAACCACTCCAGGAAATGAGGATGACTTGTGGCACAAAAGGCGTTAAAATTGCTCCCATTTTCCTGAACACAACACAGCACAGCAGCTGTGATGGGAAGCTGGATCAACTTAAAGAGAGGCTGCAGAAATCAGAGCTCCCTCCTCACAGTAAAGATGTGCAACAGCTGGAAAATCACCGGCAGCGACTGTCGACAGTGTCCCACCTGACAAAGAGAAAGGGGTCCTGTAGAGACAAGCTTTCAGCCTCAGTTCTGCACTGTCATCTGGAAAACATCCAAACATCTAACCCTGCATTTCCAGTCCAAGCAGTGTTCAGCACTTTGCAGAAGAAAGCGAGTGAGGGTCTGCATGCTTTCAGATCTAAAGGTGAGGTCTCTGTAACAATTCTGATGATCTTCAGTTTAATTTAACAAAGCCGTCCCATCTCATTGAACTTGTGCTTCTTTAAAAAAAAAAAAATCTCTTTTCAAAGTAGAAAACGCCCCCAACCTCGGCTCCCTTCACTTAAAGGAGAAGAGAAAACGCAGGAATGAAAGCTCAGAGAGGGTGCCCAAGCGTCTCAGGTCCGGTGTCACAGCAGAGGGTGCTGCTGGTACGGATCACTGTCAAACACCGCCGCACAGTGTCCAGGAAAGTCCTGTCCTGGCGGGGAAGAAGCAGTCCAGAATCAACAGGCTAAGTCGCACACACAGACTAAAGCAGCGAAGTGGACGCCAACCAGGCCTGGTGAATACCAGTGAACTGAATTCTGGACTAATAACCCAATGTGACAGTAAGACACTCAAAATCTCTGACAGTCCCCAAACAGGTACATGTTTCTACCTAGTTTCTACCTTTTAATTGCACAGTTTAAGTTTGTTTCATCTTGGGGTATTCTTTAAATCTTTTTTTTCCTGTTAATATATATGAATGGGAGGGGGGGCGTCGGTTTTGTGGTTTAATTTGTAACAAATGTTTCATGTCATGTACGTCTTTGTGACCTGCTACTGGATGCTTTGAATTTCCCTCGGGATCAATAAAGTATCTATCTATCTATCTATCTATCTATCTATCTATGCCATGGTGCCTCCTTTAAAAATCGGAAACTGACCTTTTTCTCATCGTCTGTCCAGATTCAAGTTATGACGATGTTCTCTGGGCAGACAAGTACAGTCCTCAGCACGCACGTGAAGTCATAGGCAACTCTGTGTCTGTGAGTAAACTGCAAAGGTGAGTTTGATGTCACGAGTCCATCGCCCTTTTGCTAATGCCTCTGAAGTCGGTGTGAGTCCAAGTGTGTGATGTTGTTGGTTTTTTTTTTGAGTTCAGTTGGTTGAAGAAATGGAAACTGAGGGCTGACTGCGAGGAAAGGAGGAAACTGGAGGAAAGAAAACGAGAAGAAAACAGCAATGGTGTGGTCTGGATTTATTCACACATTTTCCTTTAATATCTCAGTGTCAGGTTACTTGTGATGTAGTTTCTAAAACGCTGACATGAGCCTGCTTATTTTTTTCCCAACATGACTTTTAATGATGCAGGAGGTCGCAGAGTTTTTCCATGTTTGCGGTGTGTTTGATTGATTGAAAAAAAAGCAACAAGTGTCTTCTTGTGCAGGCTCATGGGACCGTGGAGACTTCCTGGGTGAAGCCGGGGCAGAGGAGGAGGAGCCGCTGTGTAACACGATGCTTATACGAGGACCTCCAGGTGTGGGCAAGACGGCTTCAGTGTATGCCTGTGCCCAGGAGCTCGGCTTCAAGGTCAGAGTCACACTTCAGCAATACCTTTGAATCCTTGTTGTGATCGGCTGATCATCGACATACAGTTTCATATAATCTAAATATGAGCTTGGCATCATTAACATCTTTGTATTAGCGCATCCTCAAGAACAACAGTTCAAACATAAACACATGTCAAATGTAGGACAGGTTGTACTAAGTTTAAAAAGGAAGCCAAGGCAGAAGTGCAAACTGTAGTTCCCTGAGAGTCCGCTTGAGGCTCTTTGCAAAAGCCGAGCAATCTGTGTTAAATCTCATATGAAATGTAAATTAGATAAGTTGAAATAAAGATGTTTACAGCCTCATCATCATTAGCGCATTCATTTGATGTACAGGGCCTTCATTTTTTTTATAACTCTTTTATGACTCACTCTTGAGAAGGTTTGTTCGACTGTATTTTCCATGTACACTTTTAAGGATATAAAAGCTGCTCTTACATTTGGGACCTGGGCGTCAAAAATGAGAATGACACTGTGTGACTCTTTGTCAGTAATCACCAAAACCAGCATGTAGTAACTGCTTGTTCCCTATGAGAACACATCAGAAGGGAATCAACTGGAAAATCATTTCAAGAAGAATAGCACGGCACATTTCAATTTACTTAGAGAGTTAAATCAAGATTTTCAAATCCGAGAATTATCTGGACGTCGCTCTTTTGATAAGACAAATCGTCCGTCTTTATGAACCTTTTCACTCTCAGGTATTTGAGGTGAACTCTTCCTCACAGCGGAGTGGACACCGTGTTCTGTCCCAGCTGAAGGAAGCTACCCAGTCCCACCTAGTGGAGATGTCGGGGAAAGACCCTCTGAAGCCAGCTTACTTCAGCAACTACAGCGGCACTTTAAAAGCTGACACTTTACCTGGTAGGACTCAGATGATGATGACACTGTTTTTTTGAAGATGTTTGTCCAAAATCCTCCTTAGCTTACCATAGACTGTAAATATAAACAGTCTGTTTAACTTACTTACCATTGAAACAAGCATGCAACAAGAATATCCTGTGAAACGCCTGATTCTTTCTGGTTTGTGTCGTGTCTGAATGTTTGTTAGTAGACTGTGCAACTTGTTTTTAACAGGCTTTTCCACTCTTTTCTTCAACAGGAAAAACAGTGACTTCAAAAAGTGTCACCTCCTCCTCAAAAACGAGAGCAGCGCAGAGCTTCGGCCGCTCCGCTCGCAAAAGAAAAGCTAACCCAGCCACAGTCAGTTTGGCCAACTACTTTAAGATGAAGAACAGAGCGGATCTCTTGCACTCTGGTGGCCTGTCGCCATCTGAAAAAACAGACGGCAAGAAACCAGGCAACCAAACAACAGGCTGTGATCACAGAGTGCCACAGAAGAAGAAAACGGCCACATCACTCATTCTGTTTGAGGAGGTAAAACCCACACTGTCTGACGTGTCATTTAATAGATACAACAAGTCAGCAGCTGTGTTTGTTCTGGGCTGAAAGGTTTGCAACTGTCTGCTCCCACAGGTTGATGTCATATTTGATGATGACGTTGGCTTCCTCGCCGCCATCAAGACTTTCATGTCAACCACTAAAAGACCAGTTATTCTGACCGCCAATGGTAAACACAAATAAACACTGTCATTTTAAGGGTTGAAAGGATTTAAGGACAAGATGTGATTCTAAAAAAAAATGTCTTCCACAGACCCTTCATTCAGAGAAAGATTCAGCTGCTGCATGGAAGACGTCATTTACAAAGCTCCATCAGAGGTAAGAAAAGAGTTCTTACTGTGATGTACTGTCTTTGACATCAGAGGGGAATAGACATTTTTCCCAAAGTAACTTACCCTTTTCTAATGTTTGTAAAAAAAAAAAAAACATGCTTGTCTGCTTGTTGTACACACTGTATAAAAATAGGGACGTCACAACTGCTCCCTGAAGGTGAAGCCAAAACATTTGGCACTCCCCCTACTGACTCTCTGCAGTACAGGTCATAAGATCTACCTCCTCCATGTTAACAGATGGGACATGGGTCAAGTTATAAAATTAAAATACATGAAAATAATTGTTTTCTCAAAAAGGGTTTCTGTCATCGCAATCAGCTCTTATGTCAATTTGTGTCAAAGTGTTCATTTTTTTGGTCGAAGTTAAGCTTTAATTAGTTATTTGATGCTAAAAAGAGCGGATTTAAAGTCACGATAGACCGCCATGATGACAAATACAGCTCATGATTAGCAGAAAAGAGGAGGAACAGTGAGAGAAAAAGGAAATGAACACCCATACAAGAGTCATTGAACTTTCCGTAAACATGAGTGTCTGCTTCAAACTGAAACAAGAATCTGTTCTGCAGAGTTTTGCAAGTTTAAGCTGATGTGTAATGCTGGTATCTTGGCTCTAAATAATGTCACCGGCACAATGTGTCAGGAGATGTAACGTCCATATTTATATAAAGTCAGCGTTGACGTTCTAATTAAACAATCAGACACTTGCTGAATAATAACACCAAGTATGTGAAAACTTTGCCCGTCATAAACTGCCTCCATCTTTTCCTAGGTGAACGTGTGCAGCTACCTACAGCTGGTGGCTTTGGCTGAGAATGTGCATCTGCAGTCTGACGATGCAAGCGGCCTCCTCGGGCTGTCCAGAGGTGACGTCAGACGCAGCCTGCTGCAGCTGCAGCTGTGGGTGAAGAGCGGTGGAGGACTGGTATCTAAAGGTGGAGGCCTGCCTAAGGAGCCTGATTATGTAAAGTGTAAGTTACTCTCAATAAACCAAATCAAGATCCTATCAGGACAAGGATTGTGTTACCAATTACTACTTTTTCAATTTCCTTATCTAGACTCGAGAGTTGCTGAAAGGGGGAACAACTTAGGCTCCCAACTTCCTCAATGTGACACAGGCTGCACTGCTAGCATGCTGGGTCTCCACTCTGCAACACCTGGAAAACTACAAAACCTTTTACAGGTAAGTATTTATTCCTCACCTAGTGTGCAGGAGCTCCAAATAGCAAACACATTCCTACATGAGTTTTTTTTCTTTTCTTCTTCAGTGTCAGTTCTGGTCTGAAGTAGACATGAATGAGCTCCTGAGGCTGCTAGCTGAGAGCTGGAGAAGAGCTGTGCCTTTTCTGTACTCCAACATGGAGCTCCTTCTACTCAGCCCCAACATGGAAACTTCAGTCTGTTCCCTCGACAACGGACCTAGTCCTGGGCTGCAGAGTGAGGTGGCACCCTCTGACAGTCGTCCTCACATCCTGCAGCTGGACGAAGATGTCAGTCCGAAGGCGTCAGCCACAGACAGAAAACCGTGCAGAACTACCTCGAGGCTGAGCAGAAGGAAATATACAACACCAGTGTTTGACAAAACGTCGTCTGCCAAAGTGGAGAAAACGGCCCCAAGAGTTTCATCACTGTCACAGAGAGCTCATCGAACAGCCCAAAGTTCAGGAGAGAAAACTGAAAAACCTGCAGCCAATTTGGTGACCGACTGTTTGGACAACTTGACCGACTTTTTTGATCTCATGTCATACATCGATGCCACGATTCCTGCTGCCGTGCCTGTTGTCTCAGGCTCGTGCAAACCCGAGGCGTTTGTCTGGACAGGAGCCGAGATTAAGGACGGCTTGTTGGATGAGATGAGGGAGGAGGAGGAGGAGGAGGGGGGCAGGAGCTGGAGCCAGGAGATGCTGTTGGATTTTCAGGCTGCTGTTGAGGGCTTGGGGTCTCACAGGTGTTGTTGTTGTTGGCAGTCTAAGGTGTGGCGCGAAGCCCAAAAACATAGACAGGAACTGGGAGACACAGAGTGGAGGAGGCTGCTGGAGAGGCTGACACCACCTGTCTCATTGAACAGACACGGCCTAAGCTTTACTCTTCAACCTCTGTGTGCACCAAGGTGAGTCTATTCTCCATCCCAACTTGTTAAAATAGATGAAAAGATTTGGTGTTATACGCTTGTCAGATGTATTGATTTTATGTTTATGCCATGTCATATTCATGCTTGTCTTCTCCAGTGTGTCCCAAAGGAGGTACGAGCTGAGCAGAAAGGTGCAGTGTAGTAAGTCCTTCAGCCTGCTGGGGAACAGGAGAGCTGTCAGTGTCGACTACCTGCCCGTCCTTCGCTTCATCTGTCGCTTTCAGAGAGCACAGCAACACACAGAGAAGCCACCCAGGTGAGACTGACACAGTACAGATTTAAAATCACTTTCTAATCAATTGGTCAACAATCGTCAGATCCAAAAGTGCATTATTAATAATGAAAGCTTTGTTTTTAATTTAAAGGTCACATATTATCCTCCTTTCCAAGCAGTATAAATAAGTGTCAGAGTTCCCCAAAAAGATGTATTTGAAGTTTCTTGTTCTAAATCCACTCTGATCCTGTATTTGATCATGCCTTTAAACCCCTCTATTTCAACCCTGCTCAGAACAGGCTGTTTCTGTGTCTGTAGCTTTAAATGTAAATGAGCCGTGTCTGACCACGCCCCCTCTCTGGAAGGGTTATGGATGCTCGGGCTTTCTCGCTCCATGTCCGATTGTTTACAGTGAGAAGGCAAGACTCAGAGGGGCAGAACAAACACCTAGCTGTGGGAGTGTCACCCACCTGGGGGTGCTCAAACAGGCCGTTTGGAGATGTTTTCTGAAAAGTGGAGCAGGCAAAAGACGGAGAAGATGGATTTTTCTCATAATTGGGGGGTTTGTAGACAGACTAGAGACACATATTAGTGTTAGAAAACATGATAAAGTGTATTTTACATAATGTGACCTTTAAGAAATATCAGGGTAGTAAGTGTGACATTCAGTGGCACATTATGTTAATCATATCTTAAGTCATACTTTCTTTATCAAACAGAATCCGTGACATTAAAGTCTTCAATTTGACTCACTGCTTAATGAAATGTTAACAGAAAATTTGCTCTCAAAGTTATAATGATGTATCTCCCAAATAAGGTGCCCGAACTACCTCAACAGCAGCCGCCTGGGCCTCTCGAAGTCGACCATTCAACTCCTGGCTGAAGATTTTTCGTAGAGAAAAGTACAGCCTCACGTCCTCACTGTACTCAGTATTTATTTATTGTGCATTTATTTGACCTGAAAACTGTCTTTGCCCAAGACGGAGAATCGCCTTTTTACATGTATGTGCGACTGTAAAAATTAAATAAAAAAATCTATTTTTATAATTTAAAAATCTATTTTTGGCGCACCGTCATTATTCAGGCAGTAATGTGGGTTACTGGTGACAATGCAGTGTTTAACACAAACCAACAGGAGAGAAGACAAAGGCTGATCATAGATATTACTTTATGCAAAGTAGTGAATTATTTTGTACAGCAAAAATTACAAAATAGATTCACAACCCTGACACTCAGCATCCAAAATAACAGTGGGAAGGTTTGTTTTTTAACAGCTAGAATATTGAATGTATGAACCACCACCAGATCTGTTCCAAGCTTAAACATTTGGTAAAACTCTAAACGGGCTCAGAGTTCCTCAGGAGATTTGTTTGAGTGGATGAAGTGCATGTTCACGGCAGAGATCGCCTCCATGCGCTGGCTAGCTGGAAGACTGGCTGAGCAGCTCGTAAAAAGTCACAGCCTGAAGCAGCGCGTCACAAAGTTCCTCTCCTCCTCTCCTGCTGCCCAGCTGGAAAGCATTCCTGTACTTCATCAGCAGATTTGGGGGGAAGTTAATCCGAGGAAGCTTCTGTGTCACCGACTCAGTCATCAGCTGTCGCACCGCCTGTGCCCCGCTGGTCCGCGCATCCCCCACCATGAGTCCAAAGTGACGTCCCACAGCGGTACGCATCATGTTCAAAACTCTGCAGAGAAAGAAAAGTTTTGTTTTTTTTTAAATCCAAGGCAAAGTACACTTCAAGATCACTGTCACTTAAAGTACCTGGGAGGAATGTTGGAGTCTGGAGGGGTGTTTCTAGGCTCCAGCAGAGCGAACAGCATGGCCTCCACAGCCCTCATGTGGGCCATGATGGGGAACAGAGTCGTATTCTGGACTGAGATAGAGGATTTCTCTATTATGTAGAAGTCTGCCGACGGGAGAAGTGTCACTAACGCAGATACCTAGAGAGGGGGGGGGGGGGGGGGAGAACAAAAATCACATTTGTGAAATTGTATATATATATATGCACTTGATACCTGACCAGGACTCGATCCAAAACGTTGACGTAAACACAATGGCTGCTGCTTCTTGTAGTCGTACTCACATCGTTCAAGTAAGCAGAGGCCATGTACGTCCCCCTCAAGAAATTTGGACAATCGAGCTGCTGCCAGTCCAGTACGGTCATCCCTCGGTCCACATTCGCCCAGGCTATTTTCTGAGTCCCACAGACTATAGACACAACGTTATTGGCCTCCTGAGAAAACACAATCATGATGACGTGAGGTAAACGTGAATAATCCTGCCTTTTCTTTTTCAGTTCAACATTTTGATTGACGTCTGAAATGTCAAGACGGGAACCTTACAAGGATGGCTAATGTCAGCGTCTAGGTGTTGTTGTCGTCGTTCATGATGAATTTTGTCAAGAATGTAAATGTAGGTGACCTCAGTTAAATAATCTAATCGTGTCAGTTCTGCGTTACACACAGGTGGCAACAAAGTTCAGATGTCTTTAACCAGTAAAGGAGGGTGTAAGAAATGCCACAGTGACAAATTCTTAAAACTTCATTCTCTACTTATTCTTGACACTTCTAGAGATTAACAGTTGTTCATTAATCTGTATCCCACAGAAGTGAGAGAGAAAGTCTTCATAGAAGTGAAATAGTAAAATATAAAGTAACCCTTACAGCCTCTGAGACACATCCAGACCTCTAGTCTCAGCCCTGTGGAATAAGGCTGCACTATTAAATCAATCGTTATTGCAATATAAACACATCGCAGAAGTTTTAATTTATTGCAGTCAGTCATGCTTTCTCACTCGGCTTGTGTAAGCATTTTAACTGTTTGATCTTTGGCTTGGGTATCATGGCCATGCTTTCACAACATTATGATGCAGTCAGATGAATATATAACAATAATATATAATATAACAAGCTGATTAGGAGGGCTGGCTCTGCGCTGGGGACTCGCTGTGGAGCCTCTGGAGGTGGTGATGGGGAGAAGGATGATACAGAAACTGTTGAACATTATGGACACTAACATGCATCCCTTACACAATCTCGTGTGTGAACAAAAGAGTGTTTTTAGTGGGAGGCTACGGCAGCTAAGCCGCAAAAAGGACAGATTGAAAAATACTTTTTTACCGACTGCAATTGCACTTTATAACGACTCCCCTTTACGTAAGGACAGGAGACATTTAAACTTTTAAACTTTAGCCTGAGCTGCATATATCAAACTGTATATTTGCACACTTGACTGCTTTTTTATAATAATTCTTTATTTATCTATCATACTATGCACTGGCAGAGCTAGTGTTTTGTACTGTTATCTATGAGTAAGTTACTTATGCACATGGACCATCCATACCACTTTTTTTATCCTGGCTTTGTATTGTGGGCTCATGTTTTTTTTGTATGGGTGGGATATGTATGTATATATGTGTTTGTTTGTATATATGTGTTGTGTGTTTGTATGTATATATGTGTTTGTTTGTATATATGTGTTGTGTGTTTGTATGTATATATGTGTTGTGTGTTTGTATATATATATGTGTTGTGTTGTGTGTTTGTATATATGTGTTGTGTGTTTGTATGTATATATGTGTTGTGTTGTGTGTTTGTATATATATATATATGTGTTGTGTGTTTGTATGTATATATGTGTTGTGTTGTGTGTTTGTATATATGTGTTGTGTGTTTGTATGTATATATGTGTTGTGTGTTTGTATGTATATATGTGTTGTGTTGTGTTGTGTGTTTGTATGTATATATGTGTTGTGTTGTGTGTTTGTATATATGTGTTGTGTGTTTGTATGTATATATGTGTTGTGTGTTTGTATATATGTGTTGTGTTGTGTGTTTGTATATATATATGTGTTGTGTGTTTGTATATATGTGTTGTGTTGTGTGTTTGTATATATATATGTGTTGTGTGTTTGTATATATGTGTTGTGTGTTTGTATATATATATATATGTGTTGTGTGTTTGTATGTATATATGTGTTGTGTTGTGTGTTTGTATGTATATATGTGTTGTGTGTTTGTATGTATATATGTGTTGTGTGTTTGTATGTATATATGTGTTGTGTTGTGTGTTTGTATGTATATATGTGTTGTGTGTTTGTATATATGTGTTGTGTTGTGTGTTTGTATATATATATGTGTTGTGTGTTTGTATATATGTGTTGTGTTGTGTGTTTGTATATATGTGTTGTGTTGTGTGTTTGTATATATGTGTTGTGTTGTGTGTTTGTATATATGTGTTGTGTTGTGTGTTTGTATGTATGCTGGCTGCTGGAACACCTAAATTCCCCTGCTGGGATGAATAAAGTATATCTTATTTTATCTTTATCTTATAATATTTTGGCTTTTTGGGATTATTTTGGATTTAGAAGGGACATGTTGGGAACACAGGTATTGTAACATGAAGAACAGATTGGCAAAGATCCTGAGATATAGTTATTATGCTCCCTTTAATTTGTGTTTATTTATGAAGCTTCTTCTCATCGCAATACTGAACAATGCACGCCACTTATTGTCCTCATATCGTGCAGGGTTAGTACTGTACAGTATAAAGTAAACGACCAGAGTCATACAGGAACTGATTCTGTCGTCTAAACTCAGAGGTAATGCTGGACTGCTCAGAGCAGGGGTCTCCAACAGGTAGCTCGCGGGCAGGTTTCCAGTAACTCGCCTATAGGTTGACCGACTGTTAAAAATAAAAATAAAAATCTGACGACGGTAAATGCACCTCTTCCCACTATTCATATATTTGGCCCATAAAAACAAGTAGTACTAATGTTTTCTTGGACATTGATGTGAATTTAAGATTACTGATAAGCATTGGCTTATTGCAATTTCACACATGTGCAAACAGTAGATTCATTCAGATGAGCTATGTAAATAAATGCAAAGGATTTGATGCAAGTAGCACTTGGCCACTTTCATTTTTTGAAAGTGGCTCTCAGACCCCTGGCTTAGAGACTTGTGGAGGTGTTGGGAGTGTTGACAAGTCAAAACCTCACCTCCAACCAAGTCCTGTCAACCTCTGGCCTGATGAACTTGGCCAGCTGGATTCTCACTTTCTTCTCCTTCTTCACCGGGTTGAGGATGGAGTTGAACACCGTCACTGCACTCTTGTGCTTGAGCAGCGGCACATCCACCACACTCTCCAGAGTTTTAAAGGGTCCGTTCTTAGTCCTGTGCGCCACAATGTTGAGCGACTTGCGGCCTCTGAGGAGCTTGACGTCGGCCAGCTGCTCCGGGGTGGCGTTGTTCAGCAGGTGGAGGATGGTCTGCTTCTGCTCGGAGGTGTAGCACGCATCCAGCGGTCTGTTGTCCTCTTCGCAGGAGGAGGAGGAGGCCTCGGAGAAGGGGGACGAGAGGGTGGAGTCCAGGGTCTCGAACCCCGCCACGGGGACCCTGCTCCGCCAGCAGCACGTGCACTGGAGATACCGCAGCTCCAGCTCGGGCAGGGCGGCGTGCTGAGGCCGACGGAACAACCCGGACCGTCCTGCGTAATGACCTGCAGGAAAACAGTCCCGTCAAGGTTCAGACATTAAACAACGTGCGCAGCATGTCACATTAGAGCTCTCAGGTGGATACCAACTCGAAAATGTCAGACTCATTTCTTTTCCTAACAAATATATGCTTAAAGCTGCAATAATACTAAAATATCCTCGAAAAAAGTTAAACAATTTAACATATAAACTTGCTAAATTAACATATCCTGGCTTCTACTTCACTTCAAATACCTACTTCTCTGAGCGACCGACGACAAGAACCGCCGAGCGACCCACATATTCTTTATCTTAAACTAATAATTGAATGTTTCTTTTGCAAAATCATTTTTGGAAAATGAACATTTTGTTTTTGCCCTTCGGTTGTTATCCGACGGGTCGGCGTGAAACTACAACACCAGCGACATTGGTTCCGGTTTGCTTCTTCTTTCTCTTCTTAGCGTTTGCGAACCGACGTAAGAGCTTTACAGCGCCACCCAGTGTCTGGCGGTGTGTAATATTTACAGTCTGTGGTAGAGACAAACTACTAATTCAAAGGGAACTGATAATGCCAAATAGAGAGAGCTACGTTAAAAGGCTTTGTCTTTTTCAAGGTTAGGATAACTGTGAGGGAAGAGAAGCTTTCAGAGACACTCAAAGTAATGTAAAGCACTGTCCAAACATGATCCAGTTTAAAAACATGTACAAAGCAATGATTTTCAAAAGGTACAGGGATGAGGGAGAGATTTAAGAAGGAAAAAATAAAAATAATAATAATAATAAAATAAATATAATGATAATTGGGTTCATAAGTTTTGTATACACAGGTGTATGTTAATGTGTATTATATGTATGTAAATTGTACATATAGTAGCCTATATCAAATTGTATATATATATATACATATATAGATTGCAGCTCCTGCAGCCACATGTCGGGCATGGCACTTAACACCAAGTTGATCCTGCTGCTGCGTCTGTGGTTTATGAATGTGTGTGAATAGGATTAGTTAATACTGATGGACACTTTACATAGCAGCCTCTGCCGTCACAGTGTGTGAATGTCTCAGTGTGACCCTGTGGCGTAAAAAGCCCTTTGGTTGTCAGAAGAGTAGAAAAGGGCTACATAAGCTCAAGTCCATTCACAATTCTACACATTTTACTTTATTTTTGCAGCATTGCTCCACAGATCTAAAACAGCAACATGTGATTTTTTTTTGTCTGCCAAAATTGCTCCACTTTTTTTTTTTATTTTTTTTTAGAAGTCGGTTAATTTGCTTAACCTCCAGCAGCTTATGAAAACTATTTTGTCAACATTAATGCGTCACTATTTATTTCACTGCATAAAAATAAATAGTTAATATTTTGAGGTCATTTAAGAGAAAGCCTGAATTGTTTCTCAATCCTGCAACCACAGCCTCCGTTTGAATTAGACTATCAATCTAAACACGTTTTAAAGTTCTTGATGAGGGCTGCATTTTATTTTTACTGCTTGAACTTTTTCCTTCATACCAAGGTGAGTAAGTGTTTTTTTATCCCCCTCACTTCTCCTTTCAATATGTGTGGTTTCTCTTTTACGGTATTCTTCATCGTAAGAGTGAAGACTCATCTGGTGATTTGCCAAACCAAAACGGAGTTCAATTTTCTATGACTACAAGACTTTCATGATAAATTAGCTTTTCAATGATAAATGTATATGTACATATGATAGAAGGGTAAATAAAAGTGTATTTTTGTTTGCTCATGTTGATAAATCAGATTCTGGGCAAACAGTAAAAACCTGCTGGTTCACTAAAGTATATTCTGAGTATTTTCTATGATGTTACTTCTGTTCCTTTCAGAGATACTTTATCTCCACTACATCCCTCTGACAGCAGTATTTAGCTACTTACTTTTATTTATTCATCAATGTATTTTCAGCAGTCTAAAGATATGAAAACTTATAATGAATCAGTGACAACACTTTATAAGTTATGTGCTTCCCATACAAGCCCTTCGGCCTAATTCTGTAATTCAGTCCCTCAGCTTCATACTGCCATTTGTTTCACTTCCTTACTCTGTTATTTCTAGACCTCTGCATTTGTGTGCCGAACAATAAACGTCATGATGCTGAGCTGCTAAGAGGAAATGCTGGCCCGCTGGCTGCTGAGAAGAACTTGTGTTTTTTCACCTCCTACAGAGCAGAAAGGCTTTGTACAAATCAATATGGATTCAATACCGTGTGGCTCGTCTGCTGGGACTTGAATGTCAGTCTGACAGAAGCAACATAGCTTCACTTATGGCCAGTCTGGAAAGAAACAACAGAATCCTGCTCGATTTGGTGCGACAGCCAGGTAACAACGTCTGTGCCGACTGCGGGGCTCCTGGTGAGTACACTCACAACTATTCCCAACCTCGACTTATTCCTTTTGATCTGATATCAACATCATTTGTTTCCCCAACATGTTTTTATATCAGCTTTAGTGTGAAATAACATGAAGTTTTAAGAATGAGGATGATCAACTTTTACATCAGGCCACTGGATTGATAATCATATTTCATATTAAAGTCCCATTTTGTAAATAATCTCTCTGAAGGGGAAGTGATGGCTGCTGTGTTTGTAGTGTTTCCTCCTGTAGCAGCCTGACAGAGACGGTAAACAGAATGTAAAATGAGTTGCTAAAGACAACTAAACCTAATAGATCTATTGAATTCACTGAGCGAATTCATTATATTGTGATCTGTATTTACTGCTCAAACAGACAGCGCTTTACACTGTTGCCTCTTGGAGTAAAACTTGTTGTTTTTTTTTTTCTCTCTCACAGAGCCTGACTGGGGCTCCTGTACTCTTGGTGTGTTTGTGTGCCTGAACTGTTCGGGGTTACATCGTAATTTGCTCACCCTCAACAGAGTGAAATCCATCCGCCTGGATCTCTGGGAGGATTCACTAGTCAAGGTATAGGTTTGTAGTTTGTATTCATTCCTTTTTTGATGTTTATATATATATCTGGGCTTTTCCCTTTATTGGATAGGACAGTGGGATAGAGTAGGAAACCAGGGAGAGAGAGAGAGAGCGGGGAATGACCTGCACAAAGGAGCCAGAGGCCGGACTTAAACCCGGGCCGCCTGCTTGGAGGACTATAGCCTATGTACATGGTGTGCGACCTAACTGTGGTGCGACTTTACGTTGTATTGATTCTATATAGGTATCTGATGAATGGTCATGCTAATTTTTTATTTTTTTTTCACATATTTTATGACTGTAAAGTCATTCAAATATTGAATGACTGACTGAAAGTGATCCTGTCATGTCTGCAGGGGAATTGGCCAGGAGCATAAAAAGCATAAATGACAAAAGGCATCAATAACCAAACAAACTAAACATGAAACATGAATAATGACAGAGAAACATAATCAACGCACTGCATGTGAGATATATCATGTAGGCGGTCTGTACCTGCACCCTGAAGTTGAACGTTCATATTCAGACTAAAAGCGATGCTTTTGTCATGATTTTGTGATAATGCGCTGGCCACTGCAGACAAATGTGCTCTCATATGAACTGTCCTTATTCTAACTCTGTCAACCTTACTGCCTGTGGTTACAGTTCATGCAGGAAAGGGGGAACTCTGCAGCCAAAGCCATTTTTGAAAAGTGTGTCCCTGCTTTCTACTACCGGCCACAACAGAAGGACTGCATGTGAGTCACTGCCTGCACGTTCACCTTCTGTTCACGTCATTAGTGCAGAGGAAGTACGACGCGAAGAATCAACATATGAAGCATTTAGTGAATGGGAGTGGGGAGCTACAGAAAGAGGAACCAACGCTTCAAGTTTGACACTCCCCTCTTAATTCCTCACATCATCGTACATCTTTGGTCCTCTTAGTTTTCAATTCATGTTGCAGGTTTCTCGCTTTGCTTGGGTTCTTATTTCATTTAAAAGTCGGTGGAGTTTCTCTTGTGTTGTTTCACTTCTTCCTGCTGTCGGATTATAAAGTTGTTTCACTTTATTTGGGTTCATTTGGTTTCTTCTAATGAATGCTACTGCTTGTATGTCAAAGCCCTTTGTGTTTTTGAAGGTGCCATATAAATAAAGTCATACATATGAATAATAGGTCGTTGCTCTTATGTGAGTTTTGACTGGGCTTTGCTTTCAGAGTTCTTAAAGAACAGTGGGTCCGAGCCAAGTATGAAAGAAAAGAATTCACCGGAGAAAACTGCTTCCATCGGCAGGCTTACAGCTCAGGTCATCATCCTGTGAATTATTATTTTTATCTACATTTACGTATAATTTCACTCTGCATAGGATGCGCTTTGATTGGTTTTAATGCCATTTTCTTTTTTATTTGAAATGTGCTCCATCTAAAGCAGACATGTTTGAGGCTATACTGTGGAAGAAGGGCAAAGACAAGAAGCAGTTTCTCAAGAGGATCTTCCTGCTGTCCCGGAAAGACTTCACCCTAAAGTACTTCATTAAAGAGGATGTGAGTAAAGCTCTTTTGCAGTATCATCATCTTATCCCCTTTTCTTTCTTTTCTTTTTTTTTTGCTGAGCAGCTCGTCTTTTGTCTTTTGTCATTTTTTTTTTTTTTTAATTGTTCCTCAAACCTTTTATCAATTTCAAGTCCAAGTCTCCCAAAGCTGTCATCTCCATGAAGGACCTGAATGCAGTTTTCCAGCCAGAGAAAATCGGTCAAGCTCACGGCCTGCAGATCTCCTACCTGCAGGACGAACGCACGAGGAATCTGTTTGTGTATCACGAGAGTGGACATGTGAGCGTCAACACACTTCACTTGTGGGCATTCAAATCAATGTCACTCACCGTTCTTTCAGCTAAAGGTTTCACAGATGATGCATTTCTTTTTTTCTTATCTTACTTTACAGCTTATTGTGTCCTTTTTCAATGCTATACGGGCAACACGCTTGTCTTACCTCCAGAAGAAAAATCCCACTCTTCAAACCAATGAAGTGAGACACGTTTCTAAAAGATTCAGATTCTCAGAGTGTCTTTAAGACTTGATTAGTTAACTGTCTGACTTTCATTTCTTTGCACAGTTAATACCTCAGATTACAAGACACTGCCTGAAGGAGGGATACATGGAGAAAACCGGCCCAACGGTCTGTCACCTGTTGAATGTAGAAAAGAGTACATTTTATTTATTGTGCCTTGTTTTGTCTCCTTAGTGAATTTGATTCTTTCTTTTCTTTTTCATGACTGTGGTCACCTCGTTGGTTTGTTTGTTTGTGTCATTTTTCAGCAACGGGAGCCCTTCAAGAAGAGGTGGTTCACGCTGTGCTCATTAAACAGGAAGCTCCTTTACTTCAAAACTCCTCTGGTAATCACAAAATGACCCTGAAAAAGATTAGTTGACGATTAAGCGGTGATTTGTGCTTCTTTAAACGTGTTTCTGTGTCCGTCGTCACCGTCAGGACGCCACAGAGCTGGGCGCTGTCTTCATCGGCACGGAGGGCCACAGTTACTCTGTTTCAGAGTTCAGCGGGCGGAGCTCGAGGGGAGGCCGCTGGCACTGTGGCATCACGCTGGAGACTCCGGGCAGGCAGTTTATGTTCATGTGCGAGCTGGAGCAGGAGCAGAAGGAGTGGCTGGAGGCCTTCACAAAGGTCATCTCTAAGCCCATGACCCCTGAGGACTACTCTAGTAAGACGCTGTTAAGAACACCTTTAATGAGTCTGTGTGTTTGACTGTCTTTAACCGGGCTATTTCACACACTAGAAAGACAATACAGGTTAAATAATAGTGAATTTCTTTTAGATTTCTTAAAATACGGGACTAAACAGCTCAATATTAGAGAGTCAAAAGGCATTTGAGAACAACCTATTGGATGTTTTTGTAAGTGCCCATAAGGCAGACTGTGCTTAAAATAATGTCAAGGTTATATCGATGAAAATAGAGAGTATCAGGTAGAGGCAAAAAATGGGAAAAGGAAACTAATATATGCATTTCTGAGGAAGCCTACACAAAATACTTTGACATTTTCTTCAGTTATATTATTGGCCATTTTTCCCTCATTGGATAGGACAGATAAAGAGAGACAGGGAGTGTACGGAGGAGAGAGAGGGGGGATGACATGCAGCAAAAGGCTGAGGTAGGATTTGAACCCAGAGCCGCTGTGATGAGGACTAAGCCTCCATACGAGCTTCATTACCTCTAGGCTATCAGTGACCCAACACTGTGACTTTCAATGGAGGACAACAAGCTCCATCATGGAGATTGTTTGGTTGGATGAGGCTTATAAGATATTACTCAGAAATTCTCACAGTGCGGAATTTTTATCTGCTGCTGGAGGGACTGTGGCTCCCAGTACGCTCATCATGATCACCTGTTTTGAGCCACTCCATACTTGAAGAATGAAGGAATGTATTTAGAACTTTAGAATTTATTTTTACGGAGCAGAGAGACTCCCCATAATCTGTTGTTGTTTGTTTGTTTTTCTTTTAGTTTAGTTTTATAATTATATTGTTAAAAACGGAAACGATGGATCGCATTTAAAGTTATCTAACAGATGTTGAGTTTAAAATTGACTATGACTTTATGTGATTAAAAAAAAAATAATAATAATAAAAAGAGAAAATAATCTGTATGTAAATACCCACTCGTTACTCTTTCTGTTGTTGATAGATGAAGCCACCTTGAGGAGGGGGAAATGAAGATCCTTTTGGGACAGAAGGGGCCGATGCCTTACTCCGATAAGATGCTTGAGAACCTGTTGTCTGGATGAATGAACCTTCACAGGCAGGACTTCTTCACACCGGCGTCAACAGTGAACTCAGACACTTTGCTTGGACTACAGTGATTACAACGTGACACCTTGATGAACGGTCACAGCGAGGACTCTATGCAGAGATCTATGCACATAAGAAACTGTCTCTTGAACTACAATGAAACCACAACAAAAAAAAAGATCCTTGCATTTTTTTATTTATCAGAAAACAAGGATCAGTTTTAGTGTTTGCATTAAATATTTTTGTGTTGGTATTTTGTATAGTTTGTATTTTTTATGACTGAGTTTGCACATTTTGAAAAGACTATGTTCACGTCTCTCACACTATTAATCCGAACCACTGAAGGCTGTACACAAATCAATAAATGTGATACACATCAGCGTTACAGTGTTTGTCTAGTTGTTTGTGGTTGAGTGTTTATTCCTCTCCAGTAATAAAGATGCAGTGCGCTCATATTTTCCACAGATGACAGAAGAAGTTCCTCTATTCGGGTAAAAGTTTCTGGTAATTTGATTGTTCGGGGAAGTTCTAAAGCATAATACACACAGAAACACGCCGTGTGTACTCAGGTTTGGTATGTGTGTGTCAGTCTGATTAATAATTACACCAAACATTTTCTGCAACACGTGCTATTCAAGTAAACCTGCTGACAACATTTACCTTTTATTATAACTTGTAGGTCCTGACCTGTGTGTTTCTTATTTACTGTAGCTACACTCATTATCAGAGGGAAAATGACACTTTAAATCCACTATATACACCTGATACCTGGATGTAAAGATATTATTAGAAGAAACAAATGTATAATGATACATTATTATAAAGTGTTAGTTTGCCACAGCAGTGTGGAGTGGACACCGAGGAAGAGTAGTTGTTCCTTTGGTAGTGTCTAATGGGGATCCAAATAAATAAATAAAGTATATAAGTAATAGAAATAAAAATAATAATAATAATAATAATAATAATAATAATAACATTAATGGATAATGCTAGATTAATAGCATTATACAAATCAGCAATAAAATGTAATCTTATGTAGAGAGAAAAAACTTTTTTTATTATTAATCAAATAAACAATGTGTATTTAAAAAAAAACATAATTACAACTTCACAGTTATGAAAATGGTTTTAATTATTCCTCCATATTTTTTGTTATTTGTTGTCTCTATATTTTAACATTTAATCTATTATTATTATTATTATTATTATTATTAATAATGATAATAATAATAATAATAATAATAATAATAATAATAATTTTATGGCTCAGCTTCCACCCGAAAGAGTCAAAGAGCTCACAGCAGGCCAACGTAGCCTGTCTCTTCCGATACTAAAAAAATATCATCGAGTGAACCAACAAACCGAAATAAATTTAATTTGGCATTAATGTATCGACTGCTGGACTACACATTTTTTTTTTCCATTTGTTTGTTTATTCATTTTCATTTTCATCTATTTTTTTAATCGTTCGAAATAAAGAAATAAAGGACTACAAAAAAATGGTATCGTTTGTCACAGCTCGACATTGGCGCGTTGCATCTTGATTGAATAAACGATCTTTGCTCGCCCTCACAGTCAGCTGAGTCGGAGGGGCGTGGCGGACACACGCTTGCTAGCGCCCGCTAATGCTGTTACCAGTCAAGTGTATGTAGATTAGCTGGCCGACACATCATCAGAAGAGCTGACTGACTGACTGACTGAGCCTGGCAGACGGAATACACTCATAACAGCTTGTTGGTTTTCCAAGCTAAAGGTGTTGCTGTGTTTCCCTGACGGTGTTAGTATCTCTTCTGAAGCAGTGTGTGTTTTTAAACTGGAGCTGGAAATGCGAAAGTAGCTGCTAGCAAAGCGAGCCCTGGCTGGCTGTATCCTTCACCAAGACAGGAGCATAAATGTTACACACAAAACTGTCTGTCGAGACTGTCGATGCTGGAGAAGATGCGCAAAGACGTGAGGATATTATTAGTGGGAGAGCGTAAGTAATGTTTGTCATTTCCACACTGAGAGAGTCAGTCTGCAGACTGTAGTGTTCACTGATGCTACCAGCTGGACATGTGATGCTGCTGACAGCCTGACCAGGGTCTCATTGTGATCACTTCTGTGTCCAATTCACTTCATTTGAGCCTGATTGTTTAATTTTACATTATGCATTAGATGTCTCTCTTACTGTTATGCTGCATTACCCGACTTGGACATCCTCTTATATAAAGAAAAGCTTATATCTGCTTCAACTTAGAGATATTTTGCAGCATGTCCAACCTCACTAACCACAGATCATTTCATTGTTTCCAGCTATTTTCTTTTTTAAGTTTCTCAGAAAAAATCATTTGGCTCAATACAGTTTGTAACTTTCAGTAAAATCAAAGATCCCCGCTCTTTGAATTTGTGGAAAATCATGACATTCAAAGGAGGAAAATCACAGACACATGGTTTATTTTTTATTTATTTTTATAAATCTACCTCTTTAATACTGCTGAAACGGATCGTGCTCACACATTTTAAATAGCCTTTGATGTGTGTGTGTGTGTGTGTGTGTGTGTGTGTGTGTGTGAAATCTTTGTTGCTGTCACATGTCCTAAAAAGTTTGCTAAGCTCAATCACAATCTTCATGTTACAAAGTTGATTATGCTCCCACAGCTGAACTATTCACAAGAAGTTGAACAATTGTGTGCAAAGTTTTACTGATGTTTGACTCCTCTCTTTCTCCTTTGACAGCCAAAGTGGGCAAGACGTCCCTCATCATGTCCCTGGTCAGCGAGGAGTTCCCAGAAGTGGTATGGAAAGATTTGTGGGAAATCTCGATTATTACCTCCACCTTCAAGTCAATAGATGTCTTCCTTTGTGGAGTTATAAACACTGTGTTTACTGTGTTATTAATGTCCTATAAGCGGTCGTTAACATGTTTCACAGCCGTGTTGTGTTGTTCCTAGGTTCCTTACCGAGCTGAGGAAATCACCATACCTGCTGATGTCACACCAGAGAGAGTTCCCACACACATCGTGGACTACTCAGGTACTTTAAGCCCATTACCAAATCTTTGAGTGACCCAATTGTCTATCTAATTCTTTTGAGGTTTAACTGCATCCAACTGTTGCGAACCTCGGTGTGAAATCATAAACGCGCACGTCTTCAAAACGGAGAAAAACGCAGAATGTGTTTGTCTTCTTCTTCTTCGTACAGAGGCAGAGCAGACAGATGAGCAGCTGTTTCAGGAGATCTCGAAGGTCAGTCAGCGTGTTAAGCTTTTCTGTTAACATGGAGAGAAGTGCTGAGTTCAGGTAAAGGTCTGATGGACTCTCTGTGTTTGGTCTTTTTCATAGGCAAATGTGATTTGCATTGTGTACTCCGTCAACAGCAAAAAGTCCATCGAGAAGGTGAGTTACCGCTACTAATATCATTTCCATATTTTGTTTGAGGAGCTGTTGAACTTTATCACTTGTGTGAGTGAGTTAGAAGTTGTCTCTCAATATTAGGATACTCTTTGACATTGGTAATCTTTGCTTCCTTGTTTTTTTTCCTCAGGTGACCAGCCACTGGATCCCCCTCATTATTGAGAACACAGACAAGGACAGCAGGTAAGGACTGAAGAGCGAGTCCGTTTCTCTGTTTGTCCACCAGCATGTCAACGCAGAACCTAATCCTGAGAGAAACTCTGCACGCAACAAAAAAGTTTCCCGTAGCGAGAACACGTCCATGGAAATTTAAAATGTGTGCAAGAAGTGATGAGCTGAAGTCACGCAGGATGGGAAAACTTCTCCAAATGCTTCTCTGTCAGCAACACTCGACTCGAGCAGATTCAGTGAAACGCTTAAAGCATCGCTTTAACGTGTAGCTTCCTCTGGTTGGCCCAGCGTAATCTCATGGGCATACACTGGTGTGTTCAACACTGTCACATGATCATCACAATATAAACACGATTCCTGGTCAAAGCCTCAGACGAGAACTATAGCGTGCATCAAAACAAAATGACATACTTCATATCATCCACGTCAAAAAGTACACACAAGAAGAGAAGTTTTTCTTAATAGCTCGATCAGAGTATTTTTTTGTATTGTCCGTTTAGTTTATTTTATTGGATTTTGCATTTGTTAATGGTGAAGAATGGGGGTAGGACTTGACAAGCCTAGGCTTCTTCCTATCCCTTTTCGAATGAGTCAAATGTGTATTATATTGAAATTGGCTTTTTAAAAAAAAATTTTTTTATTTTTTTTTATACAGATTTTTTTTTTTTTCATTTGTTTATTCATTTTCATCTATTTTTTAATCGTTCGAAATAAAGAAATAAGAAATACTTTATCAATCCTGCAAGGGGAAATGCAGTTTTACGCTCTGTTGTTGAACATGCTACACACACATGCACAATCAGAATCCTATGAACATGCACCAGTGGAGAGAAGACCTGCTGGAGCACAGCAGCATGGAGACCATTGTGCCCATCATGAACCAGTACAGTGAGATCGAGACCTTTTGTAGAGGTTAGGCTGCCCACGCTGAGCTGATGGGTGGGGGGGGGTCGGTGCCTTGCTCAAGGATACATCAGCAGTACTCAAGAAGTAATCCGGCACCTCTCCAGCTTCCAGACCAATTTTCCAGACTTGGTCCCGGAGGGAATTGAACCAGGGGCCATCCGGTTCCTAACCCAAGTCCTTACAGACTGAGCTCCTGCCGCCCCAATATAAATAAATCTACATTTACAAATACGGAGCACATGCACAATAACATACGTACAGGGCACCCTGTTGGTCGCTTATAGGAGCACATTCAGCTTTAGTTCACCTTCTGCAGTCGATGAAAGAAAAATCTACCACACTTCATGTTATTTCTGAGTGTTGATACGATGGTTTGTGTCCAGGGTTCCTCTGATCCTGGTGGGGAACAAGTCGGACCTGGTGGAGCACAGCAGCATGGAGACCATCCTGCCCATCATGAACCAGTACAGTGAGATCGAGACCTGTGTAGAGGTGAGGAGGAGGAGGAGGAGGAGGAGGGGGGGGTGTTAATGCTGTGAGAGTAGAATGAATAAAACATGCTGCAGTGTTTATTTGCCCTATAAGTACTTTCATATTGTTAGTCATGCAGCAGCAGACATATCGATTCAGACAGCAGACTCACAGGGGACGTGAACACAAACAGGAATCAATATCTTCTTCAGTCGTCACTGATTAAACGGAACTTAAAGAGAGGAAGAAACAGGACCTGTGAAGTTGAACCTGCAGCAGAAAACAGAAACAACACTGCAAGTTCACATGTACACAGTTTGGTAGACGATCCACGGCACCTGCAGGGAGAGTCAAAACATTATCATCTTTATAAAAGGAGCTCAGTGGTTTTCACATGGTGACAATATAAAAAGATTTACAGGTGTGATATGGCCAGTAAATCCCCCCCCCCCCCCCCCCCCCCCATGCTTTACAGGGACGTTAATGATACAGCTACAACTATAATACAATTTATTCATTAATCAAAGGAAAAATAGATCAATAAATGGAGGATTTTTAAGTCATTTTCAAGCAACAATGTTGAGACTTTTTGGTGTTTGCTGCCTGCCTTTCTCATTTTTCACAGTGAATAAAGAATCTCTGTTTTCTTTTTTATTGCTGGTTGGACATAAGAAAAGATTTGAAGATGTCACTGTGAGCTGTGGGTTACTGAATGTGTATTTTTATTTCACTATATTTTGAGCTTTTATAGAAGATGAATCCCAAAGTCAGGTGTCAATCGATCTCTATTTGTATATCACCACTTCATACAGATGTTATCCAGAGAGACTTCACACAAAGAGCAGGTCTAGACCACACCCTGGTACCACACCTGATCAGATCGATCAGTCTAATATTAATTTTAACAACTATAATGAGGAGGGCTAATGGGAATAAATGTTTGTAAAAAGCTTTGTTCCACATTTCCTCTTCATGTTTACGATCCTCTCTATCAACAGAGCTGAACATGTTTCCTAATACAGCATGTTAAATCCTCCGCTGTTAGCAAAGTGATGTTGAACCTGTGACCTCTGAAGTCTGCAGCTTCTAGATAATCTATATCTCCTTACACGGGTCTGTACCTGTGATTTTTTTCAGACTGGTTAATTAGACTGGGCTTGTCACTCAGACAGATCCTGTGTGTTAATACCCCGTCTGGCCCTGACTTTGCTCACACACTCTCACACATACACACTCGCACGCCTGTGCCGTATATACAGACGTACACTTACACAAACTCCCGCAGACTAACAGAGACGGGTAGGTAAACGGGGGACGGCCCTGCTCTGCATCACATGTCAGGCAGAGTGAGTGCTGCACCGGGCTAAACGTCTCTATGTGTGTTTTAAAAACAGAAACTGCTCTGTACAGTTGTGTAACACATGTCCCTTCCTTCTTGTCTTTGGACGTTTCAGTGTTCAGCGAAGAACCTGAAAAACATCTCCGAGCTCTTCTACTATGCCCAGAAAGCGGTGCTGCACCCCACAGGTCCTCTCTACTGCCCCGAGAAAAAAAACGTAAGAGCAGGAATGTATCCTGTAGATTTTACAACGCTGTCTCAACGAATCTGAACCTGGGATTTTTTTAACGACAGTATTTTGTCAGTTATGTTTTTAGGAGCCCACTATGAATATTTATAAATGAATTGGTTCTGAATAAATAGATAGATATCAACAATAAACACAACTTACATTAAAAACACAAAGTGCAGCACAGACATTAAAAATGGACTGTTAAAAACAACAGCTGATGAAAGGGGTCTCTTTTATTTTGGGTGGTTATTGCAGAGGAAATGAAGAATCACGTCTGCCCTGATGGCACTAAATAGAAGGAAGGGTGGAAGGGGGGGGGGGGGTTCCCTCTGTCAGGGTGGCTTTCCTGATTAACTATGCGGGAGGGTTTTGTTTTATGTTTGGTGTGTTTGGAGTTGTACCAGGATGAGATATTAAAAGTTAGGATGGATTTAATAAGTGATCAGTAAACCAGAGTTAAACTGTGTTTTCTGACATGAAAAGTCCAAAGTTTTCCTCATCAGGTGGAGGTGCTGTTGGGCGTTTTTTTTTGTAGACAGAAGTGTGATCAAAATAGTGAACTCGTGATGTGTGGGTAACCCTTTAGGGCTGGGAATCGAATAGAGTGACTCACAAAATGATACGACGCGATATGTAACACATGCCCCACAAACACAGCAATATCAATAGGTGATATATTTCAAGACAATCATATGAAGAAACATCGTATTAACAAAAGAATACACAATGCTCCTATAAAAGTCAAGTTCAGGATTCATGTATTTAGTCAGTTTCACTTCTCACTACTTCATCCGTTGGCGCTGTCGGATGTTATCCCGCTGTCTTTTTCTTCTTCTTCATCAAATAACTTTCATTCACTTTATCCTCATTCATGAGAGTGATGATGAAGTAGTGATACGGCAAGTCAAATTGCAAAAGGAAAATTAGTTTGATTGCTGCATATGTTCAAATTAAGTTGTCGATATTTGGTTCCAGATATTTGATAATTCTATTGCCTTGATTGATAATTGTCTCCCACCCCGAGTAACCTTAGCTGTGCTCCTGTGATTCCCAGATGAAGTCACTTTGTGCTAAAGCTCTGACTCGAATCTTCAAAGTTTCCGACCTGGACAACGACGGGATTCTCAACGACCACGAGCTCAACTTCTTCCAGGTAAGTCACCTGGTAACCGACGTGGATGAATCCTTTAACAACAACAACAAAACAAAAAGAAGAAGAAGAAGAAACGTGTCATGCTATTTGTAGCTTCCTCAGCAATGATGTTTCTGTGTGAATGCTCACAGCGGACGTGCTTCAACACCCCGCTGGAGCCTCAGGCGTTGGAGGATGTCAAAAATGTGGTGAGGAAGAACTTGAGTGACGGAGTGTGTGACAACGGGCTCACTCTGAAAGGTGGGACTGGCCTCCTCCGCCTCATCAACACACATTCATCTCTTTCACTGACTGCCCCGATCATACTCTTACGACGTTTCTCTCCAGGCTTCCTGTTCCTCCACACTCTATTCATCCAGCGAGGACGCCATGAAACAACGTGGACCGTGCTGAGGAGGTTCGGGTACGATGACGACCTGGAGTTAAATCAGGACTACCTCTTCCCTCCGTGAGTCTCCTTAACGACGAACTACTCCGCCCTGTGTGCTAGCAGCTCCTCCTCACCTGTACCTGTTTCTGTGTTGGCCGTATTTAATGTTTTGAAAGGGCGTTTTCTCAATATTGACTTTGCAATATCTCGCGCTCTCCAGGCTGAAAATTCCTCCAGACTGCACCACAGAGCTTAACCACAACGCCTACCTCTTCCTCCAGAGCGTCTTTGACAAACATGACAAGGTATAATCCTGTGCACCTGCTTCTGTTTTTACTTTAGCCTCTGACCTGCCGAGGCACTTACAAATAGCTAATCAGTTAACCTGCAGAGCAACAAAACCATCATGATACACCGCCGCAGCGAGCGCGGTCCGCCTGCTGACCTAATTTGACTTGTTGTCAGTGAAGGAGGGATTGACGGGAGAATTAGCCACGGGGTTAGAATGAAAGTCACAGATGCCAAAGTGGCAGCTAGTGCCAAGATCTGCTTTCTGTCAGAGCGATTACAGCTTGACTGTGAATGTATGCCTCAGTGTGTCATGATGGCTTTCTACATGGGGAGCAAACTGAGGGAGTCCTTCTGTTGATCTAAACCGTAGAGTGTAAATATTAAACTGAACAATTCATCGTTTAGATACCATGTGGAGTGTATCCTGCTCCGAGTACAATTTTCACATTGATCTTTAAAGAATATCTTATGATAGGGAGTTAAGATGTAGATAATCACAGCAGTGCTGATCTTAAACAAAATCTATCTGATAACTCAGTCTGCTGTAATGTTTATTAACTGTACTCTGAACT
This sequence comes from Labrus mixtus, assembly GCF_963584025.1. NCBI lineage: Eukaryota > Metazoa > Chordata > Actinopteri > Labriformes > Labridae > Labrus > Labrus mixtus. The sequence continues at coordinate 28,340,568 of NC_083613.1, read as the reverse complement.
CCTGGCTGAGGCGGAGTGATACATATTGTGAAAAGTCCCAGTGGTGAGGCCTCTTGTCCAATCAGATTGCTTGGTCGGAACTTAGTGTTATATATGTGTACATATATATATATATATATATATATATGCGATACTAACCAATTTTTTTAACATAGCTTACAAGTTTTCCTCTCTGCTGGTCTTTGCACTATAGTCATTGTCTGTGATGTGTGTGTGTGTGTGTGTGTGTGTGTGTGTGTGTGTGTGTGTGTGTGTGTGTGTGTGTGGTATGCTAACTGTATACGCTCTGATGCTTTTACTCAAATGAATTTCCAAACCGATAAACAAAGATGTTTGACTTGAGTTCTGTCTTACAGGACCGTGACTGTGCCTTGTCACCAGAGGAGCTGAAAGACCTGTTCGATGTGTTTCCCTACATGCCCTGGGGTCCGGATGTCAATAACACGGTTTGCACTAATGAACAGGGCTGGATCACCTACCAGGGATATCTCTCCCAGTGGACGTAAGTGGCCATTAATAAAGGCAAATCAAGAGGCGTCGGCCCGGCACCGTGTAAAGACGCTCAGTCCTTCTCAAAGCGGCTCGAGCCTACACCTTAACCATCGGCCCTTTTGCTGCATATCATCCTCACTCTCTCTTCCCATATAGCCGACTATATCCACGGTCCTGTCCAATTAGGGGAAGGCCAACAACATTAGTTCACAGGCCACAACATTAGTTCACATTTAACCATTTCTGTAAGTTGTTTTAGTGGATATATTTAAATCTCCAATGTTTTTGTTTTACCTTCAATTTTCATGACTTCAGGTTAACAACTTATCTGGATGTCCAACGATGTCTGGAGTATTTGGGTTACCTTGGTTACTCGATAGTTGCTGAGCAGGAGTCCCATGCAGCGGGAATAACAGGTGATCTACACCACAAATTACATATTCATATTCATATTTAGAGAAGCTGTGAGCTCCAGAGAAGGTGAATGGTCAATAAAGCTTACAAGAAAAAAAAAGGTTAAGTACGGAGTATGCTTTGCTTTTTTTTTTGTTTTTAATAAATGCATACATCCAGATTGTTAATGTCATGATAAGGATCATTTAGCATCTTAAGCTGTTCTGCTCAGCAGTCATGCCATCAGTAATTACATCAGTGAATCAGTCCTCGCATTACATTGGTGACGCAACAGTTCAAGCAGAGCATTGTTGTTTACTGACAGGAGCCATGTGTTGTGTACACTGAACCGTGTCTGTGTGTGTTTGGGTGTTTTGCCCCCCTGCAGTGACCAGAGCTAAGAAGATTGACCTGCAGAAAAAGCAGACCCAGCGCAGCGTTTTCCGCTGCAACGTCTTTGGAGACATTGGCAGCGGCAAGAGCGGCTTCCTCCAAGCCTTCCTGGGAAGCAACCTCATGGTATAAAAAAATATCATAAGTATTGAACGTATACATTTTAATGCATCGGTTACTTATACAGATGTCCCAGATATACTGTAAATGAAACAGTTTGATTCAGTCACAAGCCTTCAACCCCACATATCCTGCAAAACCAAAACATCATTACATATTTCAGGTCAAATATTTATTTATATTTATAATTTTTCAGTCAATAAACCCTTTTTTAGGTTTAAGTTTATTCAATAGGGAAGGGTTTTAAGCCTATTCAATTTAAGGTACCATGAGCAGGCCTGCATTGTGGGAGAGTTGTGATCTGGAGGGGTAATAGCCCCCAATATGAGCTTGTTAAGATATTATGGTGCCTGACCATAAATAGCTTTATTAGTGAGAAGAATGATTTTCAATATATTCCAGATTTAGTGCAGAGAAGCTAATACAAGAGGGATTTGACATCTTTTACAAGTTCTTGTCAGTACACTTGCTGCAGCATTTTGAACCAGATGAAGAGTCTTTAGAGATTTGATAAAGCAGCCCGATAACAGGGAATTGCAATAATCTAGCCTAAAAGTAACAAATGTATTTTGACTGGTTTTTCAAGGATTTTAAGGAAGAGTATTCCTGATATATGCAGGGTGGTGTTGAAGTACAAAGGCTGTCCTCTAAATGTTTTGATCTCGGAGTTAAAGGACATATCCTGATCAAATAGAACTCGCAGATTCCTTATGAGGGTGCGCAATGTCAGGCTGATGCCGTCTAGGAAAGTTCATTAGACGACACATCTTTTAGGTGTTTGGGGACAAGCACAATCACTTGAATAACTTGAGAAGCAGATAATTGCTGGTCATCCAAGTCTTAAGGCATTCTTTAAGTTCAGTTAACTGGTTTAATCAGGTTTCATTGATACGTACAATTGAGTATCATCTGCGTAACATGAACATTCATGGAGTGTTTCCTCATAATATTACCCAGAGGAAGCATTTTGAAAAGGAAGTAAAAAAGGATCGGTCCGAGCATTGAACTCTGTGGAACTCCATAGCTAACTTTGGTATGGTTAGAGGACTTTTCATTATTATATTCAAACTTATCATAGTGCACCGTAAAAGAACAAATACTTTTCTTGCCTATATAGGATAGTACAAATAAAGACAGACCTAATCCTCTCAGTTTCATGTCATGATCTGTTTTAACACAATATTTATTTTTCTGTTTCTTCTCAGCACCAAAAAACGATTAAAGAGGAGCACAAATCCTACTATGCCATAAGCACAACCTATGTTTATGGTCAGGAGAAGTACCTGCTTGTGAGTATCACAATTTCTTCTTATATTTATTTGGAAACACTTGAATATTTTACAATTATAAGGACTTGTGTTAGAATCAGGTTTTTGGGGTGCTGGAATAGCTCAGTCAGTGGAGCAGGTATCCTGTAGTGTGTTGCTACCACTAAGTTCATACTAAACCCTAAATTGAAACTAGTTCATTGTTGTTTGGTTGCACTGCAGGTGCGCACAGTTCATCTTAACTAGTAGAGCTTAGCGCCCATACTAACCAAGTGATTGTCCCAGACAAGATGTTTTGACTTCACGGCTACAGTATAGGACAGGACCCTTTATATGTTCAGGCTATTTATACAGGTTCATGCATCGCTGTCCAAAGTAGGCGACTAAGAGGAGGAGAAGGTTTTTTTTTTAAATCAATAATCCATTTAGCTGTTAGAATTAGACAGATTTATATAAGCTGTTTTATTATTTTGAGTCTTGACCTATTTTCGTGGTGCCCTGAAACTTTGCGAGGAAACATCTATAAAATAAATATAACCTGATTTGAAACAGTCATCTTATGAAGTTATTGTTGATATTTTAAGGTATTTACTTTCATTAAAGCAACAATATGTAACTTTTCCCCCTTAAAATAGAAGTTAGTTGGCAAAAGGCCATACAATTTCAAGCCTTTTAAGGACAAGCAACTATGAAGGATGAACAATATTCCCTTTTGTCTTCATATATTTGAATGCCATGTTTCTACACAGTATTGACCTACATGTATGACTGTGCATTGTGTGAGGTTGTCAGCTTTGAGCCCAGCTCAGCCTCAGGTTGACTGTGCTAACCTGGCTGTGCTTGTTTATATAAGCTTCTTATCATGTTCACCTTAGTGCTTTTGTTAAGCAAGCATTTCCTCTTACTTGACAATAGGATTAGTAATCTACATACTTAGAAAAACAGAAGGTATACTGAACTACAGCACTGCATTTTTTATAAACTCAGCCTTCAGACGGGGGAAGATACTACGGGTGCATTTTGCTTCGTCTTTTTGCATTTGCAGAACGTCCTTATATTAGCTCTTCTGAAAGGTTATTTTTAGATAACCACATTTAGGTAGTTGTTAGATGAAGAATGCTTCTCACACACACACACACACACACACACACACACACACACACACACACACACAGACTCTCTGTCTGCACTCAAGTCCAGGAAGAAACACTTTGCAGCATTGTGACTTCATTTCTTCCAGCTCTTTTCTAGAGGTGGACACAAATGCTGTGGTGATGATGCCCCAGTAAGGTTTAATCTTTCTAACCACTGTGACTCGTGTTGCTGCTGCATCAGTAAAACAGCTGTATGTGGTTCTCCTCTTTTAAAACAAAAGAATCCTTTTGGTCATGCAAGTCAAAGCCAGGCCAACTCTCTCTGCAGCTTTGCTCCTTATCTGTCAGTGCTTGTCCCACCTCTCCACCTCTCGCTCCGCCTTTCTCTTCTCAGCTTCATGAAGTCTTCCCAGACTTCGACTACCTGTCTGACGCCGATCTGGCCTGTGACATTGTCTGCCTGGTCTATGATGCCAGCAACCCTTACTCCTTTGAATACTGCGCCAAAGTCTTCAAGGTAAAACTCTACCATATATGAAAAGGAACATTATTTCAAAAATCAAACTCCTAACCGCTGTCTTTCATCGCCCGATCTTTCTCTCCTCAGCAATACTTCATGGACAGTAAGACTCCATGTATGATGATCGCAGCGAAGTCCGACCTGCAGGAGGTCAAGCAGATGTACGGCTGTACTCCTCTGGAGTTCTGCAGAAGGCACAAGATGCCACCGCCTCAGTCCTTCACCTGCAACACTACAGCAGCACCCTGCAGAGACATCTACACCAAGCTCACCACTATGGCCATGTACCCGTAAGTACAGAGACACCGGCAAAGCTTGATCCAAAAGGCTAAGAGTTTCCAGTAATGTATGTTTGAGCTGATATTATATCGCTGCCACCTCAGGTTTTCTCTTTTTTAGCAAGACATCAGAGATGTTATAAGACCTTGCAATCATTTAAAGATCTATACAAATATGGACAATTTAAATCGATGAGACAAAAAATCTATTGCAAAAATTTAGCTTTTAGCTTCTCTGGTTTCGACGTCAGCAGCTGAATAAGAGATGCATACAGACGCATGCAGACATGGTGGATGCAAGTGAAAGAGAGATGTCTGCCCCCACCCCCTCCTCCCTAGAGTTGATGTGCATACAGGTTGCCATGTCGCGGACACTGAAGCTTAAGTGTTTAGCCGGCACTGCATCGGTGAATTTTTTTAAAGCATTTCCATAATTGATCCTAGTTTTACCACATTTCTACGTCGTCAAGCTTCTCAGAAAAATGCTGAATCTGTTATAACTGCCTGCTCTCATCGCTGCAACACCTGTTGCTTTGCCGTTTGCCGACGGGCGTCCAAAACAGCTGTGTGGTTTGCCTTAAAATGGCAAAACAAAAACAAACCATTCAGGACCAGAATCTAAACTTAGCGGTAAGGTCATTTTATGAATTTATTCAGTAGATTTGTTACATATTGGCATCTCCTTTATGCTGAAAGGATTTCCTCTTGATTAATGCCTAACTGCAGAAGTTAAACGGTCAGACACAGGTAGATGTACTGGGATTTTTAATTTTTTCGTTTTGCAGTGAACCTTCTCTTTTATTTGCAGTTAAAATCCAAAGCTGAACTGTGTGTCATTTCTACTGCTTCTCTCTATTCCTGAGGTTTAAAGTGCCTCCCTGTGGGGATGTTCCTACTCTCCGCCAGTGTCACTATCACACATGATGTACTTCAGTCGACATTAGTGCACTTCACTGCCCTCAGGATGTGATGCACTCCGATGGGCTGATACCACAGTGTTTTGCATCGTGGTTAAAAGGGCTCCCCTGCTGAGCTGTAACATTGATCCCTCCCTGAGGCTCACACTCCTGCTGTCAGTCAGTTTAAAGTGCACACAGCATCTCTCTGCACATCACACAGTTACATCATTACACACAGTACACCGGTTCTTATTGAATCCACAGCCTGACTCACTGCTGATGACCCACAAACTACTATGTCATGGTGGTGTCATCTTCTAACTCTTTCTTTTTTTAAAACCCTCTCTTCTTCTTCTTCTTCTTCTTGTGTGTCTTCCCCGTATCTCTTTTTCAGCCACGCCCGGCTGCGCTGCATGTGCACATGTAACCGGTGCACCTTCTGCTTGTGTCAGAACTTCCTCAACTCTGAGCTGCTGCAGACGGTCAGGGCCAAACTCTACGCGGTTGTACTCAGAAGGTCTTTTTTTCCCAAACCTTTTACAACCCTCACTTCACCTCCGGTCAACTTTCACCATCATCACTTCACGCTTGTGCACCTTTCTTTTCTCCCTCTTTTTTTTTTAGTTGTTTTTATTTTTAGGCATCATTTTCTAAGAATAGAATATAACAATTGAAAAGAGGAGACTCTCATCAGCTAATGTTTAAATGGGGCTTTCAGGAGTTCTAGTTTAAACATTGGCTAGAAAGATTTTCACAGAAGGACACCTCTTGTTGCATGCTGTCAGAGTCCTTTAAGTTTCCTTTAAACAACTTCCTGATACCTTCATTTTCTATCTTCTTTCCTTATCATTAGTGAAGATCTTCCTGTGCGAGGATTGCACACATGCACTTTTCTGTTTTAATCTCCGTCCTCTTGTCATTCTGCTGTCATCAACTTCCTTTCCTCTTCGTCTGTGTCCATGTCGCTGAGCCTCAGCCAGCTCATCGAACACAGAAGTCATACCTCATTGTCTCCTGGCATGTCTACGTTTAATCTGCATGATTCTTTTTTCTTCTGTTTGACTCTTTATTTGTTTTCACATCTCCTTCTTTCAAGGCTCGATTGACCTGCCATCAGTTCATCCATGACTTTAGATTTTTCATTAATTCATTTAAGTAACACTTGTGTAGACTGACACTTTACATTTTGTTTCAAATTCAAGTTCAAGAGATGTTCAATTGTTACAGGTTTGTTTTTTAAATGTGTATTAAATAGTGTGTCAGAAGCACTGAGTACGTTATGAGTATTGATGATGTCTCTGTATTCACCTCTCTTTGGCGCTGTGTGTGTGTGTGTGTGTGTGTGTGTCTCTCTTTTACAGACATGTGAGTCAGGCAGACCTGAGGAGCTCCACCTTCTGGCTGAAGGCGAGTGTGGGGGCCACGGTGTTTGCAGTGCTGGGCTTTGCCATGTACAGAGTGCTGCTCAGACCGCGGTGATGCTGCAGCACCTTCACTTCTCATATAGTACATAATAGAGGTATTTTGACTTGTCACAACAGTAAGCTTTCCCATTTACATTCAGAAAATGAAAAATGTGTTAAAAATCATCTGTCATGGTTTGTATTTTAAAGGGTCCTCATGATGAAAGCTTATTTAAGCAGATGTTGGTTTTTTTTCGCATTTAAATGCAGTTCACTCTGTAGATTTCTCTTCTTGGGAATAAAAGAGAACTATATTTAATTTTCTACCAAATTTGCTTAATCTATTTGTTTGCAAAAAATATATCTATCTATATTTATATTGAAAGTCAGTGTAAGCTGCTGATGAGCAGTGGTGTGCAACATGCAGAAGCGTTACATATTGTACATAGCTTTTTTTTCTTTTTTCTTTGCTTGCTGGTTGAGATGAACGACTTGCTGTTAGATGTCATAGGATTATAGCGTGTGGCGCCGTATGCAATTAGCGTTGATGCTGTTATTAGAACAATCTGTAAATCGTGTATATAACATAGGTACTGTACATTTGTTCGTCTTTGTCTAACAGGGCCATGTCTGATTCCCACTCAAACACTAAACACGGAGGTGTAACTTTAAAGCTCGGTCATTCACCTTAGCTTTGATCGCTCGCTCTGACAGGAACTGGTTCCCCTTCTCATGGCCAAGTGTTTGTACGCACACTTTTTTTTGTAGTGTGCAAAAGGGTCTGCTGCTCTCGACTATGTCTTCCCATGTTAGTGTTGGATCTTGCGCGTCTGTGTGTGTGTGTGTGTGTGCGTGCGTGCGTGTGTGCGTTGGTATGTTGAAATTCTACACTCTACAGCTATTTTTCTGCAAATGTTGTGTTAGCATGCTTTACATTCTGACCACATTCCAGTGTTTAGAGACTTAAATGACCTCACCGTCTTCTCTGCATTGCTGTCAGGCTCCCAGTTATCCCCAGATGTTGTAAAGTTTCAGGAGTGTCGACAAAGGTTTAGTCTGAGTCATGGTGAAGTTTGACGGTCATTTGACCGGGTTGTGATTCCCCAGTCAAAGAAGAAGCAATAATGTGGTCCAAAGTGTTGATTTCAGTACCATGACCACTGCTTGCCACAAGACTCAGTGTCATGTATTCATTGATCCCTGCCTTTCCAAACGTTTACAATAAATAAACATGTCTACATTAGCTGGTGTCATTGGGGTTATTTTATTTCCATTTTAACTTCTCAGTGAACAAATTCAGCAAATTGGATCATGTGATGTGTTTCTGAACAGCATTTGTGTGAGAGGACTCTTGAGGCCGTGGAGGATGATGTTATCAGCAAGCTAATTTTATTTATAGAGCACCAGTCAGAGCAAGTCACAGTTCTGTAGTTTCAAAACACCATGAAGAGAAAATAAGACACCGAAAGACAGAATGTTTTACAAAATGATCATTCTTAAACCGCTGATGTTCCCAGCTTTATATTGTTAAATGCAAACACCGTTCTTATAGGCCCAAGTCCTCCTCCTAAGGTTTCTTTCTAATCCAAAATATTATAAATGCCTTTTTAAGTCATCAGTTATTAGTTTGTGTCAGGACTCAAACCCCCGGGATGATTTCTCAAAAACCACTAACTCTCTGTTGTTAATCTCAAAGGTACCAACCTGGTTAAATTAAGGTTAAATAAAAAACACTACGCCTTGAACTACTTCACTTGTAATGAAGATGATGCAGTCTGTAACCGTCACAGCTCTGTTACACAATGGTGCTGCTTTCTTAGTTTTACCTTTCTATAAAATTGTATTATAAAACCTACATTGTGTCCTGTTCTAGCAAGAAGATTATAAGGTTAGTGTTGTAAAAAATTCAACGGTATGTGGGCGGGCTTTAGTCGGACACAAGAGGGCAGCATTGGGTTGATAATAAAAATGAACTCACAAACTGTGAAACCGAGTCAATCATCCAAATCATACGCTTCTTTATTCTTCTTTTTACACTTTTAAACACCTATGTCTTCAATTAAAGAGAACTAGTCTTTATTATTATTCATCCTGTACACACTTGATATGTGATAAGGACTTAATAAATGATACACAAATATGCTGTCTCTCCATCAGAAAATAGTTGTTGAGTAAAAACAAGATTTACAAAATCCACTGCACCCATCGAGCTGAACTCTCTCTATAATACAAATCACCCTTGGGTCATCGCAGTGGGGTGTTGGGTAGTGTGCTATTTCTACATTTGAGACACTGGTCAAAGGACAGATGCACAACATGTTTCCTTTCAAATGAAATGCTGAATAATCTGAAAGATCTTTTGATGTGAATTCAATTTTAGTGGCTATTTTGCCGCAATTAAACCTGTGTGATTGTTTTTACATGAAGATTTGTACGGAGCACCTTTAGACTAGATTAGGAAACTTTATTAATCCTCGGCGGGGAAACTCATTTGCCACCTGGTCAATTCATAAAAAGAACGAAAAATATATCGACAGTGCAATCGCAATCACTTTGGTGGGACCAAAAGGGCATTGAGTTACTAATCTGATATGTGGTAGAGAGTAACATCTCTCTCTCTTGACCTTCAATCTTCCTCTCTTCCAGACAATCTTTCTCTGACTTGTTTATCCAACAACCAGAGCCTACATTTAAGTGAAATCAAGCTGTTTGCTGAGTCGCTGCAGAGCCACTAAAAAGCTTTCGGGTTGTGTAATCAGTGAAGTTCTCAAAAACATTTTCAACATCAGAGGCTGAATTGTTTGCAGCAGCTGCTTTGTTGGGACATTTAAATCACTACTGCTCTCTCTAATGAGTATCTGTGATTATGTGAGTCAGTCAGAGACCGGCTGCAGGAGGAACTTGTTTAATCAAGAATCCCTGTTCATGCCAGGTAAAAACAACCTGAAGGTGTGTTTGACACAAAGAGGACACTAAGTCATTAGAGCCTCAGTAACCAAGCCATACCACTTCAACTCAGTCCATTTCTTTTTCACTTTGCAGAATGAACCATGCTAGGTCAGCTGTAACACATCAACTAGTGAGGGTAAGTTGAAGCTCCTTTAGCTGGTAATTAAACAGACTGATATCACTATTGATGCGTCTCTACGACCTACACAAACAAGACCATACACAAAAAGATTAGCTATCTCTTAATAGTTATTTTGATGTCTGAAACAAACAAAGTGACTCACAGCACACTGCAGAAACATCCTTTGTTCACAGCAAAGATTATTGATTAGATTTTGCTGAGACAAAATCAGCAATGAGAAGAGGTGCCACTTTGTCCACAGGTATCGCAAGGAAACAAGGAAGGAAGCAAGGAAACAGGTCAGTTGAAACATTTGGCTAATAGTAAGGATTAATAAAGGATGAATATCAGAAGTTGTCTTAGCATCTTAAAACGATGTGGAAATGCCTTAACCCTGCATTCTGTCCAATGACCAGCAGGGGGAGACTGTTGTTTGCAGAAAGGAATCCAATACTGTTGAACCTGCTGCACACATGACCCTACCTTTGAAAAATCGTAAATAATTTGTGATTTACTTTTCTATAATTTCGAGTGTGTAAGATGTTTTTTCAAAATGAATACTTGAACACATTTGGGATATCACAAGTGAGTCATATACAGAACCACCAGAACAACTTTGAGAGCGTCCCTTTTAAAACGGAAGCAGAACTCCCCAGCTGCTAATTTACACAGAGTTAAGATCACCCTCATATAGCTGCCACTCTTGCCTTCTTGTTCACACTCTTTCCCCTCCTTTCACTCATTTCGCCTCTCTCATCTGTCATGTTGGAGCTCTTCAGCTGCTGTTCGCACATGAAGTGTGAGAGCCTGTCGAAGCTGCTTCTGTCCAATTAGCTGTTTGTAATGGATATTCCCTTCAGTGCTTGTAGTCACAGAGGGTAGCTCTTCTTCTACTTCTTGGTAATATGAAAGATGAAAAGTGATCAACACTTGGGGGAATTATGATAAGGTGTATAAAAGAATAGATGTATTTACTTCTATCTTTTTACATGTATATGCATAATAAAGCAGACATTTTGGTCCAGATTGATAGGTGGGTGGATGGGCGAGTGGGTGGAGGGATAGGATTGATTGATTACTTTATTGATCCCCTATAGCAGGGGTCATCAACTACATTTGTACAAGGTTCAGCTTTTTACTTTACAGACACTGTGGGGGCCGGACTTTAAAATATGCTGGCACATAAGCCTGATAGATGTCAAGCCTGATTGAAGACATTTGGGTCCGAGGGGAAATGTGATTTCTATCATTTACCTAATGTGAGCATTTCAGCCACGTGATTTTATTTTTGTGTTAATTGTTTAATCACCTGAGATTATTTATATTCTTGTAAATTTATACATTTAGACATGTTATCCAGAAATATATAAATCCATTATGTAAATGCAAACACCCTTCACACCCTGCAGTCTTAATCTTCTATTAATAAATGTCAGTCCCTCAAAGGTCACCCATGTACACAGAAGAGTTAAAGTCATGAACATGTAAACGGTAAAAGTCAGTCATTGTGGGGCTGTTTATACAAGCCTTAATATTCTGATTTTAGAGTACAAGAAGTGAACAAAACTCAATAATTTGTTTTTTCCCATCCAGAATCACAACACCACGGTCTGTGCTTTTCTAATCTCTTGCTCCTGGCTCTTTTTCCTGCCTACATTATAGACTTCAACTCTAGCCCACCACTGCTGTGTAGGAGTCAGGCAAAAGACCCCAAGGGTTAAAAAAAAAAAAAAAATCAACTGGTCGTATTGTTTCCATGGCGATGCTATCATATACTGTTGGGGGAGTTTCACTATGGATACTGATCAACCTCCACACTAACACCATCACATCATTCCTCCTCATACAGCATAAGGCTTCCACCCATCTATTAAACGTGTTTGATGTCTATTATGATGTCTATCGGGGTAATAGGTGGGTGTTTGTTTGAAAACGGGGGCCCCATCATTTGGGAGGGATTGTAGAGGAGACCTGGAGGGGGCAGTTTATTTTCTCGAAAAAACAACCTGGAATTTACAACCTCGGACACTCCCTCCTTTGCGAAGGCTTTAAAGCAGACATTCAAAGAGTTTTAAGTGCATGCTGTTTGAGGGACCTGATTGATTAGTATTTATGACACAAGATGAGATTAGATGAAATGTGCATGAACCCGTCTGAAAAAAAATGGGTCATTGCTGCAGCAAATATTGACAGGGCACGGAGAAAGATACTTGAACAAACACACAGTTTAAATAAAGAAGAGCTGTGGGGGCAAAAATCAGGGTCATATGTTGAAATATGGCATGACAAATATGTCATATATCAGTATTGTGAACAGATGAAGAAAAAGAATGAACTTAAAATGATAATTACAATTCATTTTTAAGAATTATTATGACCGTCTGCCACAGTTATCTTTGAAATCCTGAAGGATGTCGGTGTAAATCACATTTCCACTGACCTTGGTGAGCATGATTTAATTATTGGAGAATACGCACAGCCTTCAGATCACGTTATGATTGATCGTAGCACTCCTCTTCAGCAGAGTGTGTTACTGGGTGCTCTCTACAAAATAAAGCAGAAAGTCTGAATCCACTCATGAGCAGCTCAGACCCACTAACAGACATGCAGGAGGAATATTATATTGATTTAGCACTTTGACACTGACACTTCCTAAATGTATTGTAGGTGTTTTATAACTTTCATTTAATCTCTGACCTGTAGCCCCATAACTATCACAACTCGAGGTCCATTTACTTTCTTGTTCCACACTCAAACAGCTTTTTAACCAAGTCATGCTGTCTTCCAACCACAACACAACAACCATGCAGAACAAGGGAGCAAGTTCACCTCAAGTGGGGCGAGCTTTGACTACTAATTTCAAGGTCAGAAATAAAACTGAACCACAAATACCCTAAAGCCCTATTTCTGAAAAACATAGCCAAACCATTTCATAATTAAAGCTTTCAAATACCTGAAAGTGATATTTTGATTCTAAGTTGTAAAAGTGGTTTATATGAATGCAATACAAACATGTACCCAAAGCTCTGAACGCTGAATGCAGGATTTACTTGAAGGTTGGTTGAATGTAAAAAATATTGTTACCTTGTTTACATTATGTTATCTTTATGCAAGGTTTTAACTGTTTCTTTTGTAAATGGTAAAAACACAATTTCTAAATTAATTAGAGCCCAATTATAAGAACAAATTTTAATTTTCCCCGGCCATACCATTTATTTTGACACGTTTTTTTTTTGTAAATTATCTTTCCCACTTTAGTCTTTTCAGCTATTGCATTTATAAGGATGCTTAAATGGTGAGTTCTTCTTTACAGGGTTATAGGACCAACTTTCTCTAAATGGGCTAATTAAAACTTTTTAAACTCTAGATTTGAAAGGTTATTAGTAAAACCATGTAGGCTATACATTTGAGACTACAACTGGATAAACACCTACCAGAAGATTTTTCACAAACTTTTGTTGATGGCTTTAATAGCTCACCTGAAAGACACTACCATAGAGTGAACATCCTCTGCAATTAAAGTTGTTCCTAATAATCTTAAATTATTAAACATAACTCTGGTGTATGTGTGTCCTAACAATAAAACTTTACTAAATGTCTACGTTCACACCGACTCCCGCCTCTGAGCCGGGGAGACAGTGACAGCCAGCTGTTCAGAGCCGGAGTTCCTCGAAGCCCCCATGAGTGGGAGTGTCTGGTGATCCCTCCTCACCGCCGGCCAAACCTCGTCCCTCTGCCTCCCCCCCCCCTCTCTCTCTCGCTCTCTCCGCCCCCTCCTTGCTCCTCACACTCTCGGTGCCTGAGAGGACGCATGCAGCTGGAGCTAGAGTCCCAGTCGGCGTCTCCTGGAGCTGAACCGAACCATCCCGGCGGAGGCGTTTCGGTGTGTTCCTGCCTCCTCTTTGAAGCCTCCCTTCTGCGCGCGGCGAAGAGAGCAGCTGTCCCCCCGCGCTCGCGCCGCCGGCAGAGAGCCGCGTGCCAGGTATCTGGCGGCATGACGCACCAAAAAATTGGGCACTTGCCTGGTCTTTCGGGGACTGCCATGTGAATATACGCTGTGTTAAGTCGAGTTTTGTGACCTGCCCCCCCCCCCTTTTTTTTGTCGTTTATCATCTTCGTCCTAGTCTGTGTTTGATGATGTCATTGTTTCTTTCAGATGGATGTGCGCTCTCTACTGCGTCGCATCTCTCCAAGTGTGAAGACTCTTTCTGCCAACGTGTGTCCCTTTGCTTCTCAAACTTGGACTGCTGCCTCGGTTCGTGGCGAGAAAACGTCCAGGGCTCTCTCCCCTCCAGCTCTGCAGCTCTGCACCTCCGTCTCTGCTGACTAACAAGACCGTGAAATGGATTGTATAGCTCAGTAGCCTACTATTACTCAACTATCAACAAACCAACTTTTCCTCTGCAGATGTCCGTCAGGTCTGTGTGGAAGACGGTTCACTGGGATTGACCAGGAGACGCTTAGACACATTTCTTTGATTTTTGGTCTATTATCTCACCTGGAGTAATCTGACCATAAAAAAAAACCAATCCAAGAACCTGATTGAAGACGTTACAGGAGCGGGCACGATGCTCAGCTTTCTTGACTCTTGCGAGGGCTTGACGCACGCGGGGAGCGAAATGAGACTGTGTACACTATGTTGAATCATTCCTGAGGAACCGAGTCGCTTCTCTCCGCGGGGTGTTTGTGGAGCACGGCAGCCGGAGGATGACGAGCGGGACCCGGGAGACGCCGGTGAACTCTTCCCCGGCGGTGGCGGCCAACGCAGAGGGCGAGGAGATCGAGGTTTTGGAAAGCACCGACGTCCTGCCTGTGGCTCCAGAGGACGTAAGTCGACAGACACACAACATATATTGACTTTCAGTCCAGATAGGACCACTACTGTTTCACATTTTTTACAAACACACAGCTGGATCTGCACTTTCGTATATGTGTCTGTATAGAGACCCCATTATGATCCTCACTTTGCTAACTTATTATCTTCTCCTAAGCCTCATTTGGCACAATGATCAGATAATAACAGCATGTGTTTCCATGACTACAATTAAGACAAATAGCCCACAGAGAGGAGTGTCCTTTTTACTAAGAGTTATAATTTCCTCTCAGCTCATGCACCTGTTTCTGAGATGTTTCCTGTTCACCTCTTCTTCTTCTCACTCACTCCTTTATTCTTACACTCCCCCCCGCCCCCTCTCTCTCCTTTCCTCCTCTCAGCAATGGAAGTCCCTGTTTGACCAGGTACGTTGTGCAAGAGTTGCTTGAATCTCTCACCACATGCACGTTTCACTCGTTGTGGAGCAGTGTCGTCTTTCAAGGTGCTCATCGTGTGTCTGACATAATCTCTGTTATTAGCCAGCTGACACACTGAATTGTCCTGCTTAAAGGTCATGAAACATGGGCAAGATTTTAGATGACGTAAAATGCAAATATAACCTTTATGCAACTGAAAAAAAAGATAATTTTACGTGGAAATTCGCTCTACTACACACGTCTATATTTAACTTTTTTCAAGTGTGAAATTAACAAATGATGTCCATGCTTCATGACACTGACATTTGAATGTGCGGCACACCTGGCTTCACTACTAATCAAATCGACTTACAGCTGCTATAGGAAGTATTTTATGTTGGATCCAAAGAGAAACTTGTTAGAAAAACTTAATGTTTTATGTTTTTTAAGTCCTCTGGGTTCACTCATTACCGCCCTTTCCTGCTTATGGGCCCCGCTTAACGAATCCAAAAACTTCTCCTGCTTCTGCAAACAGCTGTTTTACTTCTCTTTCATGACTGCTGAAACTTAACGAGTTTCTTTCTTTTGGAAAACAAACTGGGTTTCATTTGTTTTTTTTTCTCTTCTTCAGCCTCCGTTTGTGATTTAGGCTGATTAGACAAATGTATTTTTAGATCACAATCTAGCCAAGTGCAGACTTAAATGCTTTTCCTGCTGGGTACCAAAACACAGAAGAAGATGCAGCCAGGGCCGCCTGCAGAGAGGAGAGAGCATCAGAGGGGCAGGAGACCCCTGGAGGCTGTGGGTGTGTCGGCCGCTCCCATTGACCCCCATAATGCTATTAGGCTGATCCATAATCCTTGATGCATTGATCTATCGGTCAGGCAAATCTTGTAGGACACACATGCAAAAACACACACACACAAACACACACATTGTTGCAGCCAAGAACCCCCAGGAGAAGAGCAACACAGTCTGGCCCTTCATGCACGCAGCATGTTGGACTGGCAGACGGCAAACGGGCCCCTTACTATCAAACACGCGCACGCACACGATGCACGCGCACACACCCGCATACATAAACACTTCAGAATGCACTATGTGAGGCTGCTGCAGCACCTGCCCACCCAGGGGCCCCCTACTTTCTCTGGGGGGTTTGTATGTGTGTGTGTGTGTGTGTGTCTGGAGGATGTTAGCGGGGATGTTGAGGGTTGAATCGGAGGCTCGTGTCAGGGTCACTCTTTCAGGGGGACAACTGAGGTCCCATGGGTTGACGGGAAGGCTAGCTAGTGTGTGTGTGTGTGTGTGTGTATGAGTGATTGAGCATATTCTATGGACAGGCATTAAGAGGGCCTCTCAGTCCGCTGTCTTTAAACGTGCGGCACAGCTTTGAGTTTCCTCAAGTGGATGTCGGTCTTCAAAAAAAAGCGTTGGTTTGTCCAAAAGGCGAGGTCGCTGCCCGGTCTGGCAGCTACAAATGTCCTTTCACTCTTTTATTCTCTTTTCCCTTCTTCCTGCTCACAATGAGTTGCTCCATTTGTCAAGGGAGTGACCTCGGAGACCCCCAGCTTTTGTTACGTGTCAAAGGAAAAGAAATGATGGGCCACTAAAACCAAGGAGGAGAAGGGTTTTTAAACCAGTCTGGCAACTTGTGTTATTGCAAGAGAGACAAAGGAGAATGAAAACAGAGTGATGTCTGGGATTTTATTTGTTTATTGCTAAGATACACGGAAACAGGTGACAGCAAGTGCATCTATGCATGTAAGTCCAGGGCACGGGTTGCACTGCTTTTTCTTGGCAGCGTTTGAGAGGGCAGAAGGAAAATGACCCATCGACGAACGAATACGCCAGAACACAAAAGCCCACGCACTCCTGAAACATTTTAGAACATTTGTGGACAGGCTGCCCATGAAAACCTTTTCTGAGTAGCCTGTTTACAGATGCACCTCACAGTGGAAGACTTTCACTGTGGGACAGTAAAGGAGGTCTCAGGAGGTGGGACATGACTTCAGTGGGACGACACAGAATTAGCAGATGAAGCGTGGAGTCTGACGTTATGATGACAGTTTTTGCCTTTCTATCAATGTTCATTTGACGTATCCGCAGTGTTAACTGAAAAGTGGAGAAGAACACACGGAGGAGCTGAAGAGTGTATGAAGCTGCATGACGATCGCTCACTGGTTGTGTGATTTCAAAACCTCGTCTCTCTTTTCTGCTTGCTCACTCGCTGAGTATTCCCTGATGTCTTCACACATTAGCACACCCCGACTTCATGTGGAAATTCTACTAAGAGAGTCTGGCTGGAAACATAGGGCTAAGTAGGGGACGAAAATCTGTCTATTTGCGTTCACACATGCAAGTCTTGTGCGTGTGTGGAAAAAGCCAACAAACTGAAGGCTGGACTAGGCAAGGGGTAACTATTGGCATCAGCGTAGATTCAGTCTCTTGTTTCTTCATGTGTTGACCCAAGGACGCTTGGATTGAATGGAAAAAATACAAGTTGTAGAATGCTCCACATTTTTTTCCACTCTCAAAACTTGGGTTGTTCTTTCCTAAACCGACAATCTTGCCACTTTATGAAAACTTGTATACAGAGCTTAGAGAGTTAACTACTTAAGTCCTTTTTTAAAATTCCATGAAAATCTTTTTTTTGCAAACTAGTTTCTTTTAAGACTACTCCATTCCCATAGTTCCTGTAATCAACAATATGACATTCAGGCCGCTGGCTGTAACTTATTCAGTTGTATAAGATATCTTCAGAATAAGATGTACAGAGGGGGGAAAAAAACAATGATGTATTTCTTATGTCAATCAAACTTCATTCCTTCCTCATCAAATGCAGCGCACATTCAAATCTATCCATAACTTCAGGGGATGTAACACAGCACAGAAAAGACAGAATCATCTTGTCTCCCTTGTCTTTTTTTTATGTGACTTTCCTTAATTTTCTATAATGTAGTTCAGGCTGTGTACACAACCTTACCCGTGATATCATTGCACCCTGCTCCCATGTGAACTCTGCACATACAGCTATCAATTTCTGGCTTTCAGAGCATCGGGGACAGGAATCAAAGTGCTGCGTCGCTCTGTTCGCTCTTCCCTCATACCCCTCTCTCCTTTCCCCGGAGAGGATTTTGTTGCTGTATAAGTGCTTTCCTCCTCGCTCTGCGTGCAGGAAGTAAGAGACCTCAGGACGCTTTAATTCTTGTTGCCCCATCGCCTGAAACAAACACGAGGACCAAACACAGACAGAAGCTAATATTTAATGAAGCAGAGGAGACGCTTTCAGGAGGATGACAGCTGCAGTGGCCTCTCTCCACCTCATAATCAGAGTCCCAGCCTCTGTTTGTCCTTTAAACACACACACCTATCTGAAAAGACTGATTACACACAGTGTGTACAGTATGTCATTAAAAAGAAGGAAAGGAGCCTGTTTTGGAGGATCCATCCCTTGCTGACTGATATGCACACTAACGTTAGTGCCCCTGAATGTTCGGATTGGATTTATCTGATAAACCGCATTAAGCATGTCTAGATTGGACCCCAAAATGAACCAAACATTCCTGTTTTGACTTTAGAAAAGCACATCACTTGGATTTTCTTGAGTCTGGAGGAGCTAAATGGAACGTGTTTTGTAAGAATTCCCTGATTTTTTTATGTCTCAGGTTCACTTTTAGGAATTTTAAGAACCAGGAAGCTATACTGTTTAAAGTGTCCTCCTCACAGTTAGTGATTTTGCAGAATGTGGATTATGAAGGGCTATCCCTACAGCACAGACACACTGTGTTATCTAGGGAAACCTGGGAATGCCCCCCTTAGATAACGAGTGCTTGTATTGCCTGAGATTGGAAGTCCCCAGGTGAACAGACTGAAACCTGGCTCAACTCAAAGTAGATGGAAGACTTGTAGAGACGAGATTTATACAAACCATTGACTTTGTGTGGTTTTTCTGTGCTGTAGAATCATGCTTTTTCTTCGATCGCTGGTCACTGCAGAATGTTTGACCTATGTTGTGACAGAAGACTAAAAGCATGAAGAGCATCTGTGGACAGAAAACATTGCTTTGTTTCTAGGCTTTGTATGTCCATGTGTGCGTGTAATAGATCTCTAGATATGTCCCCAGTTTTTTTTAGTGTTGACAGCCTGCTCCCAACTGCATGCTTAAACGCCCCAAGCACGCGCCTGCAGGAGCTTAGAGATTAAACACTTTCACATGGCTGCATACTTTCCATGAAAGTGTTTCCCCCCTTCATTTCTTGCTTGGTGGTAGAGAACAGCCCTTAAACGGAGCTATGATCCCCAACACATTACTGTAACTGCACATAAAAAAGTCTTTTTGATCTTTTAGGAATGTCTTATAGCCAGAGGGGCTTAAGTCGGTGCTATGCTGTTGTACCGAGCGCGCTGCATTATCTACATGGTACACATTTTGTAATCACACCAGTGCTTCTGAAACTGCCTTCAAATTTGGCTTGAATTAGTAAAGAATGTGAACGTAAACTCAAAGTATGAACGAACTGAACTGAACAGAACTAGTCCTAGACAAGAACACGTGTGACGCTCCCAGTCCGTGGTGCTTTGAGTTGCTGAGCACTGTTTGCCAAAGTCGAATAAGCGGCGTCCGACATAGCTTCGGTATGCTTTTCAAAGTAAAAGCCTGATCTGTTTTATTTCTACGACGAGTCTACCTGCGCTTCAGATGATTATTTTATTCTGAATTGTATCATGGGCCAGTTACTTTGTGAACAAGTCACTTGCAGGTGGTTTAGCTTTCTCCTGGGCTCCCTGCTAAATGTTTGTGTTTTGACACAGAGTTTTGCCCTGAATATTTATGTGGAGAGCCTCTTGGTAGCAGTGTCAAAAGTCACCTAAATAACTAGCTTACAACATAATACAGCTTTGAGATATAGGACTCAGATGCTGGGGATTCTTCAGGTTGTACTCATGCTTTGAGTACATCAATAGAAACTGCAGGCGGTCAATACTTTTAGCTTTTTAATATTTACACGTGATCTGACGGAGGCATCGACTTTCATCTGGATGAAATTATAAAGTGTGTCTCAGGCTATATAGCTTTAAAAAGTATCAGATCATGATCAAATGCATCAGAATGCAGGAAATTACATCTACTCTGTTAAAAAAACTTTTGGGGGAAGATCCCCAGAACCCCAATTACATTTTCCCACCTACTTATTTTTATGCCTCTTGTGCCCATGTGTACAAAAAAAAACCTTATTTGAGATTCCTGTGACTTTAACTTAAGTATTGACAGTGTGGTGTGTTGTTTGAAAGGCCCCGCTAGTGTCATTAATAAAAACAAATGAAATCAAATAGTGGGGTAGCCACCTGTTCCCGGTGGGACTGGCGTTTCCCTGAGTTTCTGTCATGCGTTTCAACGAGCCTGTTAGTTAAACATTCAGTGGCCATGCCTGAGCGTAAAGGGAGGTCATTATTTAAAGTCTGTCTGTCTGGCAGAGCAGCCTCGCCTCATGGCAACGCACAGCTGGCACCTTCTATTCAGCATCCCCTCTCTGTTTTTTTTTAATAAGTACTCTTCAAATGAATGGTCCACCGCCCAGGTAACTGGCACTTAATGGATGGGCCAACTGGGAACCCTCAGCTGCGTTTACTGGTGCATGGCAGGGGTAGCAGCAGCATGTCCTGCCATGCCCTGTCAGTTCTATCTACAGTAGAAGCAGCAGGAGGTTTAGACAATGAGATCATGACAGCAGTCACTGTTCAAAGAACTGGGTTAGGAAAACAATTGAAAGGAAACTGCACAAGATAAATGATATGATATGAAACTTATAGAGGGATAAATTTGACCTAAACCTCCTATGACTAAAGCATTTCTTCTCAATGCTTTCTTCACTATTTTCCCTCCTGAAAAATGCTTTTTTTTTTTGCATCAGTTTCCCTCTTCTTCGGTGTCTGCCTTGCTTTTTCTCCTCTTTGATCTCCATACTGATGTGCTCATCAGCCTAATTGCCATTGACACATTCACAGATGGTGGGGTCACAGTCTGCTGACCTGTGTGTCTAACTACAGCAGTGATTGACACCGGCTGAGTCATGGAGATAACTCGCCCACCGCTTCTGCTGTTCTCAGACTACTGTGACTAGAAAGGAGCGGCTCCCCCTCATCCAACAAATGTTCCTCCTGGGATGTGTCGTGGTGATGAAATAACAGAGAGAGCCTTTAAACAGTTTTCATTGAAAGATGTAATCAGAGCTCATCTTTCCTCGCCCCTCTGCCTCCCCCCCCCCTGCTTAGCTCTAAATAGATTTCCTTAATGAAAGGCACAGTTCCAGTTGGCAGAGTGTGAAAACAGTTGCTGCTTTAATGCAGAAGAGGTAAAAATAGCTGCTGTGCCTGTCGATCTGTAAATGGAAGAACGAAGACATGATGGTTTACCCGTAATTGGCTGCTTTATGCAAACTCATAGCAGCAGTGTCATGAAATCGAAGCGTGATGATTGATCAGATCAAACAACCTCCAGATGCTTTCTGCTCGCTGAGTGCATCCTGTATGTTTGGCCTTAAAATGTGAATCCATTACTGGAGGTCGGAGGGGGGCAGTGGAAGTGACAGCACAAACCCCCTGCTGAGTGAGCGTGTATGTGTGTGTGTGCCTTTTAGGACCATTGTGAATATTGATGGAGCTCCAACACATATTAGACCTGATTTTTCTGCTTTTAGCTCCCCTTTCATGTCCCATCTCTCTTTCTCTCCGTCTCTCATCCGTCTGTTCTGAAGTGTGATTCCTCGTAACAGTTAATGGAGGACAGCACAGATGTGAGGAGGACTCAGTCTCAGTCTGCTCATCAATGCTTTCATCTCGTCTGTTCTCATTGGCTCTTTGCAGAGGTGACAGCCATGATTATAAACTTATATATATATATAAGTAAACGGCTCAAATAATGAAGGACTCTGGAAGAAAAAATAAGAGTTGTATGAAGGAGCTTACTGTAAGAATTAGTCAAATTGATGTTTCATTCACAGCAGTTAAAAAAAAAAAACATCCCTTCATGTTTTGGTCTTTGGTTCTTTTGGACACCATGTGTTTTAAAACGTTAAAATCTCTCTTATTTTGATGATCGATCGTATTAAAAAGAACCAAAACTTCAGATTGTGAGTCGTGTTTTGAACCCAAACTGCTTTCAAGAGAGAGAGAGAGGGAGAGAGAGAGAGAGAGAGAGAGAGAGAGAGCGAGAGAGAGAGAGAGAGAGCGAGAGAGAGAGAGAGAGAGGGAGAGAGGGAGGGAGGGAGAGAGAGAGAGAGAGAGAGAGAGAGAGAGAGAGAGAGATCTTAACTGCACAAATACATCGACAATACAGTAACATTGAAAATGTATTATGTGTAATCTAGACAGTGGGATTGAGCTTGCTTTGGATTATTGGTATTTTAAAAACAAGAAGATAACCCATATTGTGCTCCTAGGACTTGTGATTTTAGTTTCAAAACAGTTATTGATATCATTACATTTTTATTCATATCATACCTAACTTAAAATTCTGGTACTGTTAAACCCCAGTGGATAACAGTCAGCTGGTCCCTGGTTGGACAAGTCGACTGAAGTTAATGGGCGCTTGTCTATGTACCGCTGCAGACGGGGTCTTGAGAAGCGAGTATGTTGGCCTCCTTTATGTAAAAGAACATTTCATTTTCAGTGTATGCTAACTTTGTGGACTGTTGTGTCCTCTCTTGTGGACTACTGTAGCTCCTGATATGCAGCTTTTTTCATGACAGGACTGGTACACCTACAATAGTGCTGCTAATCCAGATGTGCTACCAAGCAGCTCTGCACAGTACTGGGGGCATTATTTGATTATTTGATCAGGGATATTTGTCTATGAAGATATTTGTCTCCCTGATATCTCATATTAAAGAAGTATAAAAACTTGCTCCCCACACTCTGACAATGCATACAGAATGAGTGATGGTTTAATATAAAGTTATTATGTACTTGAAGCATTATTTGATAGGGTATTCAGATCCTCTGCTATCAATTCACGCCACAGAAGCATTTTTTGGATAAAACAGCACATCTCGACAGAACACCGGCATGGAGGTATAGAGGCGTAGCGGAGGTGAATCAGCACCTTCAAAAACAGCGTAGCCAGCAGGACAGAGCCACACTGTGAGAGTGTGTGTGTGTGTGTGTGTGTGTGTGTGTGTGACATCAATATGGCGGCGCTGTGTGGCTCAGGGTAAAAGTATGATGTCACAGTGATGTCAGAGCTTTGTTACACTGTCGTAAAGGAACCAAACAGTTTCTAAGCTGACTCAATCATGTAACTTCTTCATGACCGTGATTAGTCAACAACATTGGACTTTTATATTGAGAGATCAGCTATGTTAAGATATACATTTTAAATATAGTGTGCTATGGAGGAAAGCCTAAGGCTAGGCCTGAGCCGTCACACTACATTGATTCTCAAAGACTTCTCTTACTTCTGTAGCTGACTTTTTTATTGTAAGTGGGGTTTTTTTTAGGATTGAAATACTGAAACTTGGACAGCCCTTAGTCATTAGTCAGCCCAAGGTTTAGTCATGCTCAAAAATGTACTAATTTAACTATTTTATGTTTCAAACCTCGGAGCTTGGGCGGGTTAAAAGCCTGCTGATGGGCCTGCCAAGATAACCTTCATTTTTCACATTCTTAATCTTGATTTTATAGTGTTGTACCTTGTTGCAATACCTGCCTACCTTTTCCACCTCAAAACGCCCGATGAATCAATGTGCAAAATGGAAGTGATTGTTTGCCAGCTGGTTTAATAAAAAACCCAACTGGAATTCAAATTTTAAAAAGTGTGAAGCTCAGAGGGTTTCCAATTCTGTCCAAGCATTGCAGCACTTTTATCGCGGGATGTCCTCCCACATTGTATCATTTAGTCTTTTATTTTGGGTCTACACGTGACAGCAAGGCGAAACGTTTCCCCCGGGTTACATTGAAAAATGTCTCTTCTTACCTTCAACTTATACCCGACAACCAACACGGTTAAACTGCTTCCAGCTTCCTATTTCAGTCTGTCGGTCTGATCCTCCGGGGATCAAAGACACAGTGCAGGTGCATTCTTTCCTTATGGCTGGACCTGTAAAACCTTCCCACAGGTTACGGTTACAGAGCTTGTTGACAGAGTGACGCGCTGCCAATGACCCATTACACCGACGCCTGAGGGCTTGTGTGTGTGGTTGTGTGTGACGGCTTGTTACTCGTGTGTTTTTATAGTGAGCGCTCTCGGAAAACGCGGTCGGAGAGTATCTGTGTTTTGTCACAAAGTGTAAAGTCACCAGGGAGATAAAATCATACACGCACGAGTACATGTTTTGACAAATTCCTGTGCCTGAGGTCGTACAGGTCCACAGTGAAGCCTGACCGGTGCACTGTTAACACGGGTACAATAACCGTGTGTTTGCTGTGTACAGCTGTTTGTTTCTGTGTCTTCAGTCAAGCGCTTCCAATTAGGGGAACGTTATAGACCAAGTGTAAACCCAGCCAACTCTTTCATTCCCTGCTGTTCTCCCTTTTGGAGGGAAAGTTGAGTCTTTACCCACAGACAGATGGCCACGTTGACGACCACCTCAAACCAAATCTGACATCTACCAGCGCAGACGCATTTATGCCTGCGCGCTAGATTCATGACGCCAGCTCCACTGCTTGGATTTGAACTCTAAATTGTTTGCCTGCTGTCGGATCACTTTGTCTTCGCTCCGTGCTCAGCTGTGCGTGAAGCACTGTTCAATCAAGCCGCCTCACCAGCTTCACCCCGCTTATTTATCCTTCTCTCTGGAGAGTGTGAAGTGAAGTCGAGGCAGACTGCGGTGTAGACGAGATAATGTGAGACACTCATAATTCAAAGGTAAAGGCTTTTTTTTTTTTTTTTTTTCTTTCTCCAGCTTTTTCCGACGCCCACGCTAAACCTGTAGCTAAAGACTTTAGGTTGCGGTTCACAGCTGCTGCTCCCTCTGGATTCAACAACTTTCTCTGTTCAGGTTTCCGTCGTCTGTTTTATCTCATATCAATCTGTTGGAAGATACCTTTTAAAGGCATCAGAACAACCCTGTGCTTTTTTTCTCTCGTCTGTCTTTCCTCTGCGTCGGCATCTCTGGCTTTTTTATTATCCTGACATCTTCCCAGAAGCTTACAGTTTCCCTTCAACCTGCAGAAAGCAGTGTCTCATTACTCGACATTTCATTTCGAGCAATTAGAAGAATGTGCACTCTGAAAGGTGTGGTCCCTGTCAGCTTTGAGCCTGTGACACACTACGATCACGACTGTTGCCTTTCTTATAGAAGTCGTTGTCTCTGTGCAGCTCTGCGTGATACGTCTCTGTATGACAAGTGCACATGTGGCTTCCCTCAGACTCTCTGGGTTGTCCCAGTTTTTAAGCTCAGAGGGCCTAAAAACGGTGAGAGGAAAATCACTGTTTACATTTTAGTGTGGATAAACAGCTCACAATGATTCATGTTTTAAAGACACATGATTTTATTTCTGCTTTAGCAGGTTAAAATATGTTTATGTTTACCAAGAGAAGTGTATACAGTGATACACACCCTGAACTTTATGTTAGGGGCTATTTATCCCAAAATAGTCAGTAATCTTACTTATGTTGAAGCTCCTGTGAGGAATTTTCAGTTCGCTTTGACTTTTGCGCCCTTATTGGACAAGGAGGTGCCTCTTATCGCTTCACTGATTTTGCATGCAGTGTATTTAACAGAAAAATCTCATCGTTCACAGTTAACTGTATCACTCATCAGAGCTCCGGATAGCGTATATAGCAGTTATGACGCACGGCCCATGCACAGAGGCTGTGGTCCTCGTCGCAGCGGCCGTGACCTCTGCCCTTTGCTGAATGTCATCCCCCGCTCTCTCCTCCCAACATTTCCTCTCCAGCTGCCCCGTCCAATAAAGGCAAAAGTGGCTCAGAAAAAAAATCACTTTAAAAATGGAGAATCTTTGCCATGGAAAAACGTAAACAAAGGCTGTTTCTTCAGCCTGCTGTGATTTACTATGACACTTACCCAGTGCCGTGCATTTTCAGGCATTAAAAATAAATGTGAATCATAACCAAAAATAAATATTTGTCTGTTTTATAACCAGCTAAAAACTCCTCACAGGAGAATTAAACGGGATGATGCTGGAACGCTCATCAACATTTGATTTTTTTTTTTAGCTCTGGGATTCTAATGTTGGCAATAATTTCAAGAAAATGTTAGCATTAGGAATCGCAACAGACTGCAGTGTTTTGCAGCTATTTACACTCCTGTACACTCCTGTACAAAGCGTGGACTTTAAAGAAGGCCCAGTCACTCCTGGCTGATCACAGTCATCCTTTCTTAACAGACTTAAAGTTGTTTAAATCCGGCCTGTTAGACTCATCCTGCAAGCATGCAAGACTGGGGGGGACACATTTGCTGTTGGCTTTTTTAAATAAATCAATTGTATTTTTCTATATTTGTTGTCCATTACTTTTAGAATTTGTTCTCACAGGGATATTAAAGAAAAGCTTAACCTTATGATAAATATTTTTTAACTCAGGGAAAACACATCACAGCTTCAAGAAAAAAAAGTGGCTTTTTAATTGTAATTTTGAGAATGAACTGATATTATGACAGATTTGCACAATTTGTAATAAACAGAATGAAAATGGTTACAGTAGTGATTACGACAGCACTGATGGAGCTCATTATGAAAGTTACGGAATATGTAGTCCCGTGTGCTAATAATACGAGTAATCGTCCTCCATCTATTGTATAATGTCAACCGTAAATTTACAAAGTGCAGAAGATGGAATAAAATAGTATATGTTTGTACTCTATGTTTATGTTAAGTGGATTCAAAGACAGCGAGCACAACAAAGGCGTTCTCTTATTTTGGATGTCCTCCCTGTTTTGCTGTTGTCATGGCATCCTGGCCCGGCCTTGCCCAGCCTGGCTCGCTCAGCAGATGCCCAAGGTGAGTGGCAGTGCTTAGCTTTCACCCAGATCTCCGGTCCAGTCCTGTCCCCTCCGTGTCGTCTTACAGGGCATCGCTGCCAAAGCCTAGTAGCAGGGCAAAAAGTGCTGGAGAGGCAAACTGTGACAAGGAGAAACCACATGACGCGATACCACACAAAAAAAAAAAAAAAAACAGACCAAGAGGAAAAAACAACATTTTTGACCCTGTGCTCTCTCCTTTAATGAGTTTGTTTTAAGCATACCGGTGGTATTTGTTTCAAAAAGAGGTTAAAACAAAGCTTAGTCAGAACATGGATGTTTCAGTGTTTGAAAAACTAGAATATGATTCATTAATTAAAGCTCATGCCACAACAGCTAAAGGTCTGAGGAGATTCTGCGATTCTGAAGATTCAACACTATTGGCTTATTTTCCCCCAAAATGGACTTTTTCTTTTGTGCAGAAAGTAGTTTAGTGAAGAGATAAAAAAAAAGAGACTGTGGAGTAAATTGTCACAGGCCTTCAGGCTTTAGATCAAATGTAGTGACACTTGCTCATTTCATGGTCGAGCTGGTCGGACTCTTGGCGAGGAATACTGAGGGGAAAATAATCTCACCTTGGAAGTAAGAATGCTCTGATGCTCCATTGCAGGCAACTCATTTGTATCATTTGCAGGAGGCCAAGGATTGCTTTTGTACTCGGGGGTTGAACCTGATTGGGTGTTAATTTGCTGAACAACAATTTTAAAATTGCTTAATAAAGCACATTGCATTTAAAGGGGAAGGTCACATGCAATCAGCTAAATAAGGTCATTGTCAGCGCTGATTTTTGTCCATCCTATCAGACTGGAGCATCAATACTTCAAAGCAATTAACATTGCAACATGCGTTTGTTGCTGTGTTGAGATGCTCGAGCTTCTCAATTAATATATCAGGGTTTCCATAGAACTGGGATGTCAAATTCAATTGTCGTTAAAAGCTGTTATAGTGAGTATATCAGTTGAATACGTTTTGTTTCTAAAGCCCATCATCACATTTTTGACTTGCTTTCTGCACCTTTTTCTCTAGTTTCAATGAGGGGTCGACCCAATCGGGAGCCGACAATCGGCATTTGCCCGATTATCTGTGTCACATTTTATTTTAATGATGGCTCAGTAGAAAGGAAACTAAGCTCTGTTTGTCTCTCTCAAAACTTCCTCAGAATCTTTCACAGCCCTAACCCTAACCCTAGCCCTTGTATTATATACAGTATATATGTTATATCTCTCTGTACTGTAGGGCAGTAAAACAATTTATTTATTGAACCAATCTTGTAGTTCTTACATTTAAAACTTTAGGGGTGGCTTGTTGGACATGTTAGATGACAGAGAAGCTGTGCACTTTTTATTTCTCTACATTTAAAAGTGGTTTTCATTCTGGGTCAATCCCTTTGCAAACAGAGAATCATTGATTTGGTGTTGACTGTGGTCATTTTACCTTCAAATAGAGGTTTGGTCATTGAATGCCACTGTGTCCTTGATGCATTTTGGAGCTGTCGCATTTCACTTTACATTTCAGATATCTGCTTGGAATCAGGTTACTCAAACTGCATGTTAGTGGTAATCGTAAAAAAAACAGGGCCACGGAGGGCCTCCAGGCTGTCCTGACCGTCATGTCCTCATGTCTAATAGAAGTCTGTGCAGAGTTTTAGGGGCAGGCTGGGGAAATAGTTTTATGTGTGGCTGGGTTTATTGCCGCCACAGTTGCAGATACAGCAGCTCATCAGAGTGCCTGTCATGGTTTGGCACTGAGGGTGTCATTATGATAAGAATGATCTCCTTCAAGGGAAACAGCTGCCAAGGTAGTGATAAGTTACAGTTCTATTACAGGTGGAATACGTATCCATTTGTCACTTCTACAACAAAGCTCTGAACTTTTTTAACGGGGTATATATGCGACAGTGTTTAGGTTGGCACAATTATTACGTTTGTTTATTTGGAACCTGGATATTTTGTAAAGGTCTGTAGCGGTAAATAATTTGTGTATTTGTGTTTTCTCTGTGAACTTTCATTAAACCGCGCTGTGTTTCTGTGGATATTTTTTTTGCGTGGTATTTTCCGCCTGAATGTCAGCAGAGTCCACAGTTCACTTCGTTATCTCGACTGTCACCGCAGAGCTCATTATCGTCAGCCTCTCGTCAGCCTAAACAAGAGCTGCGACTTGTGGAGATATTGTCTTCGAGACTCGGATCCCATTCATCAAAAAAAATGGAACAATGGAAGGAGTGTTAAGTTATTTCACTTCCTCTGCCTCTTATGCTGACTTTTCCATGAATGAATGAATTAAGTTCTGTTTAATGCAGTCAAAGAGATCATGTTCAAGTTATTCCAGCCTTACTCTAACGATCGAGAGATGATCTCCGGCTTGAATATCATCTTTTATTCCTCTTTTTCAAAGTTTTCCAGTGAGTGCTCGGTGCTATAAGCTGTAGATGTGTCGCTTGGTGAATGTTGTTGTCTTTGGACAGGGCCAAGCTTGGTGTTTCCCTATGATTCAAGTCTTCTGGTTTATTCCTTTAAACACAAGAAAAATAAGGAAACCATTCAATCTTCTGAATTGTTGGGACTTTCTTGAGGATGTACTAGGAGTGTACCATTTCAGGGGACGTATCCTTTAGTAAGGACCCACCCCGCGTACCCTGTGTAGACCAGGCCAAACTGAATATGACGGTTTGGTTTACAGAAGATTTCCTGTTTGCATCACCAGCTGTTCCTGTCTTACCCTATTGTTACTAATTGCCACTACTGTCGCCTAGCAACCTCAACAGCTGCACCAGAACTAGTTGATATAACAAAGGTTACGTAACATAAGGTTAAAAAAAAAGTTTCAAGGACACTTTTTTAAAATTTGTATTGCTAGCTTTTCGACTAAGTTGAAATACTTATGTTTAAAATTGTAATCGTCAGTCACTTGGAACACTGTATGAATCAGAGTGCAATGAATCTTGACATATGTCAGGTCATGAAGGATGCACTGGATGTTTCCTTTGTGAAAAAAAAAAGAAGGATACATTTGTCAAATGCGCTTGGAGGAGCTTTTCGATTCGAGACAGAGTTAAATGCACTACTTTGACGCACACAGTCTCCAAATGTGCCCTTCAAAAGGATGCAGCCCCTGAGACACTGCTAACATCTGGGCCTCTCCTTTAGCACCTTGAATTGCCTGTTCTTCTCAACATTTTTTTTGCCTACTCTAGTGAACACCGTTTGAAAGAACCTCTCTCTCGCCTTAAAAGGAGAGGGGAGCTGGTCGTATTGAGAGCAGCGACTGGTTGCTTGCTTGCTGACCTCTGAGGATTATGGGAATAGGATTATGAAGCAGAGGGAGCCGGTGTGGGGCTTTCCACCACCACCAAGGAAGAGGAGACAGCTGACAGGCTTGCAGCCTGATTTTAGGCTATTGTTGAAATCAGAAGTTCCCCAAAGCAGGCCAGAAAATACAGCGTCAGTGGTGACAGACTGCATTTGTCGCTCATTGTGATATAAAATGTCTTTTACTTATCCGTCTGTTGGAGGAGGGATTCTTGTTAAAGATTGACAGACAATTTGAAGGGTCCCACCCGACCCAGATGGCAACCTTGAAAATGTTTCAGACAGACCCCCCGCTATAGCATTGCACCCCTTGCTCCCTCCTTTTTTTTTTTTCTTTTTTTTTTATCTCCTTTCTTCTCAAGATTGGGAGAAAATAAGTCTGGGGCAGCCTCCCATGGGTGCAGCCTCAGCCTCGGGTCCATTTGCCCACTATTAGAGATCATAAATCTCTGTGGTGAAAGGAGTGGCTGCCATTGGTGGTGCAGGGTTTTTGATGCTGTTCTGGGGGGGGGGGGGGGGGGGTTGACCTCAGGGCAGGCCTGCAGCAGAAGCAGGGACTGAATAGGAGAAAAAGACAGCCAGTGGCAGCGGCCGGCTCGTTAAACAAATGTTTCTCCCTCCTTTATGTTCCCCTTCCTTGAAGAGCTGCTGAATGTACAGAGCAGGGACCGGGTGTTTGATAGAGGGCTTGGCCGGGTGGTAATGAAGGGTTCTCACCTCTGTGTAAATGGGAGGTTTGGGGGGAAAAGGTCACCGATCTCTATCTTTGTCACCGTTCTGACCCGCCTTTGCCCTATGTTTGAGTGACACGGATACTCCATCACACCTTTGTGTGTGTGTGTGTGTCTGTGTGTGTGTGTTAGCCTTATTATGTCACTTAGAAAAGAGAGTTCATGACATTTTAGTGTCTCAGTGGTTGACCCGCAGTGTTTAAGCTTTTTCTCCTGGTGCGTCTGGAATCTGAGTCTTATTTGTGTGTGTTTGTGTTTGTCAATGAGTCTTAACATATATGCGTCTCTCCAGTGTGAAAGCTTTCACAAGCAGCGACAAGGGGTAAAGTGTTTATCTGGACACATGTTTAGACAGCCTGCGGAGGGTCGTTTTGCTGTCTGCTACAATCCCCTCTGCTTCTGGAGACACGCTGGGGGCAGTACAGCTCTCTCCATCTCTTTATTAAGACTGCCCCCCCCCCCCACCCCTCGCCCATTTTAAACTATACGGTCTGTCTTGTTCCATTTGTCCTCCTGTCGCACAAAATCAAACCATGTCCACCTTAATGCGGACAATTTTAAAAAAGCTCCTTTTTCTATCTGTTGGTCCCATAGGCTTCTGTGAGTCTCATAGAGCAAACAGTCCCAGAGGAGGGAGCTGGTCTACTGTCTGACCATATGGAGGAGCGGTGCAATGGATCACTTTTTCTTTATTCTTTAAAAATCTGCATAATTTCATTAACACTGTTTCTTAACCCCTTGCAAAGTGCATCAACTTTACAAAAAAAAACCCAGAAATATTTAGGTGAATCTCAAGTTTGCTGTAATCTGCAGAAACAAGTTTTTTTGGTTTTATGAGCTTTGACAATGTTGAAAAATTACAATGATATGCACAACTTTCTTTTAGCCGATGTGTTTGTCTTTGCAGAGACTGCTACTGCAGTGCACCTGTTGTGTGAGTCCAAAGACTGTATGAAACATGGACATAGTCTCAGTGACGTCAGCCATTGGTTTCTAAAGCCTAGTTTTGAAGCCCAACCATGGGGATCGCTATGTTGGAAAAATAATAAGAAGGCCAGCTTTACACTGGAGGAGTGGCCTTTTAATTTTATTAATACGTGTGTTTTTTTTTCTCTGTTTGCCTTTTCGTTTCTCCTCGTTTGTTTGTTCTCCTCGTTAGAGGGGGACGTGCCATTAGCCCCTTCCACAGCCTCATCCTCGACTCAACTCACTTTTCTTTTCTTTTTTTTTTACACTTGATATGTAAAAAATAAAAAAATTAAACGATTTTTAGGGGCTGCGGTGGCCGAGTTGTTGGTTTTCACGACTCATGTACAGGCTGTAGTCCTTGAAGCAGATGGCTCAGATTAGGGTCCAACCTGTGCCTGCTTGCCTGCCTGTCATTACTCACTCTCTCTCTCCCCCAGTTTCATGACTGTTCACTGTCATTTTTGCAATTCAATCTCCATGTTAATTAACGAAAGCATCAAAAAGTATCAAAGCTTTAAAAAAAACTTCCAATGTTCAACATATTTTTACCTAAAACTACCAGAGCAAAAGAGGAAAGCAGCGGTAGTCTGTTTAAATTTACGTACAGGTAACTGGTCACTGCTGCAGTTTTCCCCCTTTCATGGAGAAAGTCAGAGCTAGATATTGCAGCTTTTATTCTAGTCCTATAGCATCCAAAGTCTGTATGATGAACAATCTTGCAGTGTTTTATATTGCATCATCTGTCAAATGAAAGCCCTGATGATATTCTGATTGGATTTTTTTCTCTCCTCCAGACCTGCTCCTCTGACTGGGATCGCATTAGAAACCCACAGGGGAATATGGTTTTAAAGTTTAGAGACCGAGTTTGTTCTGGGAAAAATAGACTCTGTGTAATAACAGTGCAGCGAAGCGTGTGTGTGTGTGTAACATGTGGTCCTTAGTAATACATCTCAGTGGCTGTCAGTGGAGTCAGCGGCTGTGATGTGAATGAGTAGAGATGTTATCTGGGCGAGATTCAATATGCGGTGCTATTCGATTAAGGCTAGTGATACTGTGTTTTTTCAATTTATGTTGTTCTAAGGTATTTGCTCAAGACAGAGTGTTTAAGAAATTCTGTATTAGACCTTAATAATTCAAGGACGGTGTTGTGTTTATGAAAAATTAGACGAAAAGTTGCTAATTTCAACACCTTCAGCAGAAACTTCTAACATGAGGTCTGCAATGACCCTCAAGTTCCCTCAAGATATTTCATCTCTCGTGACATCTCTGACACCTCCAAGTGTCCATGACAAAGACAAGAGAAGAGTGCACTCTCAGTAAAGTAGACAGAGCTCACTCAGTCTGATTGCAGCTCTGATATCACCTAAGGCTTTGATAAAACGAGGCAATGATCTCAATCTCTGTTAAATTGCCTGCATGCACACGTGGAATTTAATGATGACTCTGAGATAAGAAATTTGACGTCTAGCTAATCCAAGGTTTCTTTATGTGATCGAAAGTGGATTTCTGCAGCGGTACCATTGTACCTTGAAGGATTAATAATGCTTAAAGCACTCTATTCAGCGAGGATTTCCTCCTTCAGTCTCAAGAAGATGAAGCATGAATAATAATCAGGGTCACATGCTGTTAAAGTGTGCCTGTGGGCAGACATGAGGGGTTATTAAAGCTGAAACTGCACCTGTGATTAAAATGGAATTTACCTGTTGAATCAGTGTTTGCGAATGAAGTAACTGCAGCTGCTCATGTCTTAGTGTGAAGTGTGCATGATCATGCGGTCTATCTATGTGCTTCAGGTCCATGACAGACACCTGACCATGTATCACGCCCCGTTGTGTGTGCCTGCATATGTGTGTGTGTGTGTGTGTGTATTCACATATGCCCACTAAAGACATCTTCACACCGACCAACGTTGCCTGGTTACAGGCCAGTTGGCAAGGAAACGGTGACGGCCCATACTAATTTTGTGATGGCCTCAGACGACCGTGTGCGTTTCTGTGTGTGAGTGAGTGTGTGTGTGTGTGTGTGTGTGTAAGTGTGTGTAGGGATGTGTGGGAAATGAGTGAGAGTTTCTGATGTGTCAAGTCAGTCAGGTGACCCAGCTTTCTGATCATAAGCCTGACGGACACAGCGTTGGTCAGTCATCCCTGCAGCCAACGTGAAACACACTTCTGTGAAAAAACACAGACACAGTGAGCTATTAGGTGACCTACCTGTAATATTTTAAACGACATCGGGACGTGCAATATGGAAATAGATCTTTCTTTCTTCTATCATGCAATGTTGGGTTTAAAGCAGAGAATTAGGGATGTGCAGGATAAGCAGACTAAACGATTTAACGTCATCACCCTTGTGTGTTACACATGTTGTGTGTAAGCTGTAATGCACCCTCCCGGCAATAGCGGGAGCTGTAGCTCCAGTTAAGTGCTGCTGCCATTCTGTCATAATGGTCAACTATCTTGATGTAAACCAGCACAAATGTTGGACAGAATTTTATGTTTCCTATGCTTAACCAGCACAGGCGTGCGGATATTAACCTTCAAGAAGGACTGAGGGTCGTGCTAGCATTGCTGACGTTAGCCACACTAAATTGATTTACCTGCAGATGCTTTCATCTGTGCCTAGTATGGATTCAACAATATCAAAACCTCATGACAGGATAATATCACAATAACAAGATGTTCTAAACTTTAGTTTTGTCGACTAGTCTGAATTTAAAATAACATTCTAGTGACAGGGAAATAGTCGCAAGAAACAGCCCAAGAATTCATTCATATCAGCCGGCTTTGCACTATTGAGAAACTCTTCTTTCTTGCCATTGTGTGTTTTTAAGGAGTACAACACTAAAGCAGAAGAAAACTGAATTTGTTTTGCATATAGATGAGCACAGCAGCGCAACAGTTCTAAAGATTGATCTTGGTCACCGAATGTGGGATGCTTGTAGTGAGAATCGACTGCTTTTACGTTAAACAAAACAAGAACCAAAGAATGAGAGAAAAGAGAGAACATTAGACCGCATGCAGAGGAAGTAATTACCTGTGGCAGAAGACTGTGTGTGTTTTCTATCACATAGGACAGAAGAGAGCAGCCAAGAGGAGAGAATAGGGGTTGAGAAAAGGAATAGGAGTAAGAAGGAGGACAAGGATAAAAAAAAAAAAGTATAAGAGAAAAAGAAGAAGGGAGAGGAGATACTGTGGCTATCCGGGCCTGTCAGTCAGCTCTGTCTGTGCCTGCTGATAAGACTCATCTGCTGAATATAACTCCAAATGTCATGTACTTGAAAATTCAGTTTTTTGGTCTGATATTCCGACTTTGACTGAGTGTAGTATGACATTCAGGTTGAGGTAGGATCCTGTGCTCGGTTGAGAAATCTGTATCCTTACCACAGGAGGTGGGTTTGATCCTTGTTCTTCCACAGGAGTTTTCCTTCAAGTTTTTTTTTTTTTAATTTTATGAGAAAACAAATATGGCTCTCAATTACTGAAATGTGTGAGGACAAGTTTGAGTCTCTAGAAAAGCTCAATGAGGCATTATTTAACCCTCACACCTCGAGTTTAGATCTCTGCTTTTTAAAAATCATTCAGATATGAAAACCATTCGCTTTGATGATTTATTAAGTTTCTGTTATCACAGCTCAGGCTTAGTGAGCTAGTTAAACAGAGAGAGAAAACACAGTTTTAAAAGTGATCATATATTCTGTTTAATGGAAAAGCCATTGCAAACAACCTCATACAAAAATCTGAAGACTATGAATCAGTAATGATCGCAGTGATTAATGTGTGTGTGGAGTTAGGGACAAAAACAAAGCAAACAACAAACAAAAGGAGGGAGGGAGTGACACAGAACAGCCAGAAGAGCACTGATACAGTCAGGGGTCTGTTACACTGGACTCTCTTGATGTTCTATTAACTCTGCCATGCATTGCAACTGGATAATGTTCCCTACAAATACTCTTTCATGCTCTTGACTGAAAAAAATCAAAGTCAGTCAGTCCAACAAATTCTTTATTTCATTACATCAAGAAGTTTCCATAGGCTTTAACAGGGTTTGGTTGTTGTGTTACTTTACGAGCATTTAGCTAATTAGACACAATAATGAAGTGTTATTGTTCTTCTGCATAATGCCACACTAACAGTAAGCCTGTCAAGTGGGACGAGACAGGACAAATCTGTGAAGTGTAGGATATATTGTCATAAAAGCTGCTTTTGTGTAGCTTCAAATTTTAAATGTTTTTTTCTTGAAAGTGTGTCAAAGACATGAAGGCTGTTTTCAAATTTCGTTTGCTGCAGCTGTGGTGGTTGCATTAATATATCTTTAAGGTACTCATTGTTCTCCGCATCCTCTTTTTTTATCCCGGCCAACCTATCCATTAAAACAAACTACAAACAACACTTTATCCCCTGTTGGTGCTTAGTCCACGTCTTTGGTCTCGCTTCCTCTTACTCTGTCTTCCACACTTCAAAGCAGAGAGACCCAGTCTGCTCCCTGTCCTATAGTAATCATCCACCGGCACAATAAGACAGGGAAAAAACAAGTTCAAGTGTGCAGTCTGCGCAACACTTACCCCTCAGTCCTTCAGTTGAGTTCCCCCCCCCCCCACCCCCGGGGCGGAAAAGCAGCTTGTATTCAAACATGAGTAACGAGGGGAGAGAAATGGAAGAGAGGGTGAGAAACTATGGATGAGCTGCTCTTTTTAATGAAAG
Source organism: Labrus mixtus (assembly GCF_963584025.1). NCBI lineage: Eukaryota > Metazoa > Chordata > Actinopteri > Labriformes > Labridae > Labrus > Labrus mixtus. The sequence goes on along the minus strand of NC_083613.1, from coordinate 28,303,723 downwards.
TGTCTTATTATATGGAGCGCTGTGCTGGGAGGAGTGAGGTCCTCTCTTGGAGCTTGTTGATAGAGCTGATTTATGCCGTGTCAGATTGTTGCCTAATTGACTAAGTTTGTGCACAGCTGAAGATTATCCATTAAAGGCAGTCGTTTGAGTTTCCACCTCCACCCGCCTGCAACGTTCAGGCAAGCTCTGCTGGATTATTTAAAAAAAAACAAAGCAACGGTTGCACACACATAAACACGTTGCAAAAGTCCTAATTTGTTATAATGTACATGAAAATGTTTTCACTTACTATGTGTACATTTACCTTTTGAATAGTGGTGCAATGGATCCCAGTTTATCCTTGACCCTTTCAGATCACCTTCAACGGTTGGGATCGCATGTGATCCCTAGATTAATGGACGTTTAATCGTGAATGTGTTTAACAAAAAACGGCAACTAAATCGCCATGCATACTCTCAGCGTTCGCGTACACCCAGTGGAGATCCGCTGAAGAAATACGCAGACACTTCACTTCACACTTTAAAAATAGTTTTATGCAACTTTTTCACTCACTTTCATCCAGAAAAAAGGGGTCATGTGGGTGTTGTTATTTCATTGTGTATGGATGCTTTGTGTCAAATTGTGCTTCGACTTTTCCCTCTCCCCCCTGTCTGCCTCCCTCCCCTCTCTCTTTCTTACCTGTTGGTGGTCTTCGACTTAGTAGTAGCTATTAGAAGTCTTGTTGAGGCATTAGTCATGTCTCTGAAGTGTGACGTGGGCAGAGCGCAGGCTGGGCCGGCAGGGGCCTTGACATGCATGGCGAGCTGGTCTTTATGTGAAACAGACGGCTGACCTTTTCCTGCTAAATCCTCCGCGATGGGAGAGGTGACGTCTGGGTAATTTATGGTGTGAATCTTTTCAGCTCATCACATCTCTCCCTCCTGCGTATCGGCGCTCTCTGCTGTCGCTGTGACACTCAGCTGTCAAGTGACACCAGCAGGGGGGGGGGGTTGACTTGGACGAGCAGGGAAGGGATTGGATCTGCCCGTCTGTGTTTGTCCCGAGTTGGAAAATTGGTTCCAGGCTGAGATGAAGGCAAAGATCAATTGAAACGCTTTGATGATAATGAAATTGAAAAAGAGGAGTGAGAATCTGAGTGACAGCCGGACTTAAGTGAGTCATTCAGTGTCAGAGTCACACAAGTCAACTTGCGCTTGTGGTTTCCCATCAGTGCAGACAAAGGTATTATCCTCTGAGATTTAAACAGAGACACACACACACACACGGAGCACAATTATTAGAACAATTTCCCCCTTGAGATCGTATTATTAGATTCTAGCTGCAGCATTCCTGCATCTTCTCCCTCTCCTCCTCTGAACAGTGCTGCTTTTGTCCTTGCTACTCTGAATTCTCCCTCTGTCTGAGAACAATGAAACGACCCACTGGCTGCTGACTGTTGCCCTGTAGGCATCAGTGCCTGCCCGAGCCGGGAGCTGTCAGGTCAGACCCAGACTGTGGTACAGATTAGACCTGCTCATGTCAGATCGACCTCCGTGAGAGTGGTACTTTATTCTTACAAACTGCGCTGACTGAATCGGCTTATGTGTGCGTTTGTGTGTGCAAGGTTGGGATTCTTTTCAGACATAAAAAGTCACTTTTTGAAAATATTATGAGATTTGATAGAGATATGATAAGATTTCCAAGCATGCACACTTGGGGTAGATATATGAAATAGTTAATCTCTTTCATATTAAACGTGATGATTTTATGATACCGTATCCGTTTTCCCGCCTTCTACATCGATACATTAAAATGATTAAACATGTATCCATATTGAAATCCTGTAATCACAATGACCTCTGTGCCTGTAGATGTTGTTGTTCTGGCTTGTAGGCTGACTCCCTGGACGTTAAGCCATCGAGAGCATGAGAGCGAGAGAACAGCTGAGGATCAAGTGATATGGAGACGAAGGGTTAAGAGAATGAACAAGCCAATGCCAAAACACAGTAAAAAAAAAAAAGACATAAGACAGTGTGCGCTATCTGCATGATGTGTGTCTCTGCGTCGCCCTCCAACAGACCTGCAGCTCTTACAGAGCCGGGACACAGACATACTGTTATAAATAACAGGTCAACAAAAACTGACCCAAACCCTTTGCTCAAATACATTGAAATGTAAATTGTCTCAATAACACAGCAAGCTGTATTCTCATCTACACTTTTACATGTCAGTAAATAATTTGGTATTGCAAAGAGATATGTATCGTTCTGTATTGTGTCCCATGTATCATCATACAATATTGTAACCCTTGTCATCATTACTCAGCCACAACTTGATGACAGTGTTACAAGTAAAAAGTTCAGGAAGTCGTTAAAATTCATCCTGAAGGAAACCTTAATTTCACTCCATCCACTGGTTGTTGGGACATTTTACAGGTTAGACAAATGTCAACCAAATGAAGACACACAAGGGAAAAGATGGCATTTTTATAGTATTTAATCCTTAGAATTTCATGAACAACAGAATTTGGTTTTATTCAGGATGTTCACAGAATAAATGCAAAAACGGTCGAAGGATTCAGTACCAAATTTATACCAAAAAAAAAAAGTAGAAACAAATTTTCAGACCACATTTAGATGTGCTCTCTGGTGATTTTCAATTTTGAATTGATTTAGAAATATGTCAGTTGCCAGCATAGTACAGGGCAGACTGGAAAAGTATCATTTTTGTATTTATGTAAGTCTTAAAGTACAGAAATACATCCATTTTTAAATTCAGTCAGAGCGGCGTAGACATGGTCGGTCTCTCTCTCTCTCCTCCTCTCTGTAACAAATTATAAAACGTCCCCTGATGGTACACGTGGATTTCCTCCTTGACTGTGATCTTCTGGGCGTCGTCAGCTGTCAGTCTTATAGTGTCTGACTTTTCACCTCCCCTTCACTGCCCCGCCCCTCCCGCTCACAGTCGCCACCCGCTGACAAGCTGTCGACTCTACTCAACCTGAACTAGTCTCTGAATGAGACCGCGTCATGGCCCTGCCTTTGGGACAAATGATAAGCCCCAAAAAACCACAGAGCATTTCCCAGCTTATGGTGGCCCATAGCGCCGATAACGTTCTCTTGTAGCTGTGTGAGATAATGTGACAAAAGAGTGCGTGATGGAGACGAGAAAGATATCACACAGGTAAAACCCCCTTGATGTCAGTCTGTGAAGCCTGATGAACATGGGAGGGTGAGAGTGTTTCCGTTGTGCCTGCTATGTCAGAGTGTGTGTGTAAGTGTGAGTGTGTGTGAGTGATAACCTGTGAATTAGGTGCCACTGGTGTCGCCTGTCCTCCCGTGGTGCTTCAGTGTAATTATAGGAGAGACTAATGAGCATCTCCCACTCTAAGGTGCCTGGCTTTTTATTAGACCTGTTAATTGCTCCGTATTGAGGGAATACCAACGCCTTGTGTTCGGGAAGCAGCGGGAAGACGTCGTCTTTAGTGTGTATGCATGTACTGTGTGTGTGTGTGTGTGTGTGTGTGTGTGTGTGGATGAATCTCTAATATATACCTCTGCTCTGTTGACTTCTGCATACCCACATAAAGTCGTCTAAAGAGAAAGACATTATAGCCCCACGCTGACAGGATTTTTCACCAAAGGAGGGATTTGGCTGTTTTTGTAGTTTTAAAGGTGATAAGGGTGATAGGGGCGCCCTTAAGCAAGGCACAGGGGTGGAGCTAGACCCTCAGTGCAGAGAGGAAAGTCTATTCTTGAGGGGCCCTATTTATCAACCCTAGATTTAAAACCCACAGCAGGAAAATGCTTTTTTATCTTTATCCTGTTACTAAAACAATGGATCACTTATTAGGCCAAGAGAGCACGTTTATAAAACAAGCAAACATTGAAGGCACCGTGTCAAGCTTTTATTGAACTATAAAAAAGGAAATAGGTCGTCAATGACTTTCGAAGTTTTCAGCACCAAGGACAGCGCACACTACTTCAGATAAATCAATTGATATGTATTCACCCTCCCGCACCCGCACCCTCTCCCCCCTCGGTCCCTCTGCTTATTGCTGAACACCAAAACAGCTTTGGTGCTCTTTGGTGTGCAGCCCCTCACTCTGACATCTCTCCATTAGTGCGTGACTGTAGGATCCTGTTTCTACATGTGTGTGTGATCCTGGCCTGTGTGTGTGTAGCATGTTTCAAAAACAGAGTGTCAGTTTAATTTCCCCTCAGGATTTAAAAGAGTTAGTCTTCTTCATATTATTATTTACAAATGCGTCAGCCTGCTGGCATGTCTCACAGATTATTTCAGTTGTTTCAGGTGCAGGACAACTCTAGTAACATTTTTCAAGAGGGATTCTACCTAAAGGATTAGCATTACCGATAGCATAGACAGTGACAATAATAACGGGAATAAAAGCCCCGCATGTTACACCTCAGCAGGCGGGCAAACCTGTTAGGTATGTGAGGATACCAGATATTTAAACTTTCAATGACTACTTTTTAAAATGTCAAAACCTGCTTTAAGGGCTGCTTGATTAAGGCAAAAATCATGATCACGATTCATTTTATTTATATTGAGATCACAATTATTGAAGAAGATAGTCATTGAGTCACGTCTGCATCACATGCATTTATCAAACCTGAACACTCTTAACACTTTAACATTCTGAACACAGCATGTGGCACAGTAATTGTTGAATCCCGATCATCTTGTTTTGTTTTTTTAATCCCGGGATGCCAAAATCGTAAATGAAATTGAAACTGGATTCGATTCCCAGCCCTTCCTGCTTTTATAAAACAGTAACACGAGTACAAGTTCCAAGCAGCCATTGGTGGTTCATTTCTTGTTTTTAATTTCCAAACAATGTAAGCAAACTCCTGCATGCTGTCTGAATTGTACAATTAAGTTGCCAGTGTATTTGTGCTGTTATGACTGTACGCTCTCTCTTTTGATCATGGCAGCTTTTGTTAAAAATATGAATGCAGTCTTCAAGTTTTGGTAGTTTTCAATGCTATCAATCATTGAAATACAGGAGATTGTATCCAAAACACTCGGAATAGACACTGCAGATCACACCTGTTATGCTGCTTCATGCCTGTAACCACCTGCATGTTTTTTTGTGATCATGTGTAAAAGAAGATAACTTTAATGGGATAATTCTTCATTTCCTTCCTCATCGGTTTGTTTATTACATTTTGGAAAGCAAGGAGAGAAGAAAATGACTCACATCAAAGGTCTTGATGCTATTTCCAAGCCAACATTTTGTGGTTAGGTGTTACAGTGTGGGCTGCTTCCTGCAGAGCTCCCATGGTGCATCCTGTCTGAAATGTTGATGATGTTGTTATCAAAGTGTTTTTTGTTTTTTTTATTTTGGGCTCATTTTCTGCTTATGCAGCGTGAATCACTCAGCACTGTAGCTTCTGATCTTTTGTCTTTTTTGTTTTCTCCTTTGTTTCCATAAAAAGACGACTTTAAAGTCAAGCTCATGTTTTAGATGGACAGAAATGAAGAAGTTTAAAAGCTTCTCCAGTGCTGATTCACACAGAACTTATGCATAAAATAAAATGTGTTGTTATCACATGCCAACATTGACTACAGCAATGCTTTGGCATCTGAAAGGTTCAATGTGTGTGTGTGTGTGTGTGTGTGAGAGAGTGTGAGAGAGAGAGAGCTATAAGAGGATCTGAAGGTGGTAAACAAGGATAGGATTGAATTACTCACTGTCTCCCTTAATTAACTCTGGATTCACTTCGGTGTCGTCTCATGCTTGGCTTCTTCACTGCAGCCCGTGTTTCCTGTTCCAGACGACGGCTCAGAGCTTCTGGACAGTGACCCGTATCAGTCTGGGTCTAATGACAAAGGTCAATGGAAGTGTTGGAGATCAGTCAGGGCTTAGACTGAGAAGTGAAGGTGTTCAGATAGTCTGAACCGACCTCCTAATCCTTTTACTTTTGCTAAGGGATTTCATTAGCAGGTGTGGCTTCTGATATGAGGATTGTGGCGTTTGATGAATTTTCTGGAAGTTCAGTGGATAAGGTTTCTGTTCTTTCTGTTATCTGAGCTTTCAAAACAGATGAGTCAGCAACTTGACAAGAGTCCTGACAAAAACTAAGAAACATGAACAAGTTACTCTGGCTTCCTGTCGCTCAGAGAATTGATTTCAGATAGATCTCTGCTTGTGTATACGTCTGTCTGTGGCTTTGCACCTAAAAACATCTCTGATGTGCTTGTAATGTGTGAACTAAGAGACTAAGAGATGGAAAACAAAACAGTGAAGCAGCGTCTTGTTGTAATGCAGCACAGCCCTGGAGAAATCGTCCAGATGATGTAAGACTAGCCGTGACTCTGACTATCTTTAGGTGAAAGCACTTTCCACTAGCATATAATGATATTTTTTAAATATATTCATTTTAATTCTAAACCATATTTGGATTAAAGTTATTTTGCACCTCTTATTTGCGCGCGCACACACACACACACACACCTCTTATTTTGTGAAAGCATGTACTCCTCTTTTGAGTTGTATTTTTGAGTCTTTTGTTTTGTTACTCTGTAAAGCACTTTCAATGACCTCAGTGTGTGAAATGTGCTGTACAAATAACGCTGCTTTGACTTGCTTTGCTTTGGAATCTTTTAGTCTCTATTTTTGACCTTTTACAATTTTATTCTAATGTATTTGTTAAATTGTCAAGACTATTTCAATAGGTCTTAGGTTGGCTCAGTCTGTCACCTAAGGTGCAGGATATTATAAAATGTATTCAGATGTTTTTAAGAGCTGTGTGTTTCTATTTAATTTTCTTCTTATCAGTAGGCTTTCTGTGCAGGCCCTTGGAAAAGAAACCCTGACCTTACAAACAGCAGTTCTCCACTTCCTTGATATTCAGTTTTCTGAAAATGAGTCTGAAGACAAAAAGCCTTGCATTGTGTTCAGTCTGCACCCCCTCCTCTCCACAGCACCAACCAGCCCCCCACCCCCCTGTTCCCCTCCCTTCTGCTCTCTGCTGTTTTTCTCCTCTGCACTGACACCAGGCTGCTAAGAAGCCCTCAAAATGAAAGCCCATTGGCTGAGAATGTTTTGTGGCATTATGTCTGCACACAGATTTGTGTGTGTGTGTGTGTGTGTGTGTATGTGTATGCATATTTTAATCTGAGGGATTTGCATCACACTGCCTTTCCGTTTTACTAATGGAGCACACACAGCAGCACACACTGGAGTTATACAAATGAAAAATGTGCCAAAACTTCTACCAAATGCAAAATCTGGTCAATGTTCTTACATGCACATGCTTAATACAAACAGATATGTAGTACTGCATTACCCATAATCCTTTACTCATCCATATGTACATGCAGTATTAGTTATGCTGCAGAAAATAAGTATTTTGGATGTTTGTGTCGTGTGTGTGTGTGTGCGTGCGTGTGCGTGTGCGTGTGCGTGTGCGTGTGTGTGTGTGTGTGTGTGTGTGTGTGTGTGTGTGTGTGTTTAAGGCTCAGTCAAGCTTATGCAAAATGTTTAAAATTGGGTCAGAGGAGAATATGAAAATATGGTTGTTATTTGATCATTCTTTGTCAGAAAAAATCCCCCAAATTTTGTACTTCCTGGTCTTGAATGGATATTTCATTTTTTCTTAATATAGACAGAAATGATAAAGTGTAACAGTCAAACATTATATGGATGAATAAGGAGTAAAATCTGCAGATTAATGAACCCAAAAATAATCCAGATTTCCCCCAAATCCTAATAAGTACCAGTTTTCAGTGTGTAATCAAGCTTTAGGAGTCTTGGGAGGAGTCACTCTTGAATCATATAAAGTCCTTCTCTGATTGGACCTTTGGGTGCATCTGATGGAAATGAAGAATCACTAATTGGAGGGAAGGAATCGGGTAAACCTAGCATGAAATTACCTTCATGAGCCCATTGTTGAGTGTGTGTCCCCTCTGCTGCTCCACCCAGCAGACAGCCTGACTTCACACATAGCTCACTCAACTGAGAAACCTGCAGTGTCCAAAAAAGTGTGTGTGTGTGTGTGTGTGTGTGTGTGTGTGTGTGTGTGTGTGTGTGTGTGTGTGTGTGTGTGTGTGTGTGTGTGTGTGTGTGTGTGTGTGTGTGTGTGTGTGTTGAAAATATGGCAGTCTTCTTCTATAGAAGTGACAGTAAAAGAGATAACAGGAGAATTTATTGAGCTGTTTATTTTTCCTTTCTGAGGGAGGCCACATGTTGGCTTTTGAGAGAGGAGATGACGGAAGAGAGTGAGAGAGGGGAGTGAAAGTAGGGTGAGGGGGTGTTGTGTGTGGTGTGTGAGGGGTGGGGTGTGACGAGGAGGGTGAGAGGAGGGTGACTATGGTTTAGGGGGTGTGTGTGTGTGTGTGTGTGTAAGTTAGCGTGCGTGTAATGAGAGGGAAAGGGGGGGGGGGGGGGGGGTTGTATTGATGGTCTTGGATTGGACTGTAATCCTTTAGTCCTGGTTAGGAATGCCCCTGTGCAGTCTGGGACAAACAATATGACAGCCACACACACACACACACACACACACACACACACACACACACACACACACACACACACACACAGGCACTCACTCAACATTTTGTTTAGCTCCCACACCGAGCAGTGAGGCTGGCTTTGGCTGACGTTACTTCATCATGACAAAATATCTTCGGCAGAAACTGGCTGATTCACTGCAACACAAGGTTGGTTCTTTCTGTAGAGTAGAGTTTACATTCACATTCATAAAGTGGAAGAGAGAGAGAGAGAGAGAGAGAGAAAGGGAGAGGTGTTTTTTTCATGGGGGCACCGTGTGTTCAGCAGAGAGAGTTGAATCATATTCAGAGTAAGCTCTCGTTTGTTTTCATTGAAGAAACACAACAGTGTGGAATAAACGCACAGTCACAGTGAGACTAACTTTCCAGTTTTTCTTTAGAGCTATAGAAAAGTCTTCTACAACACCTCTTTCCTCCTCCGCTCCCTCCTTTTCTTCTGTTGGATGCCATGTGGCAGATGACAGTTTTGACGTTACTTTGTCTTTCCAGTTTGCTTTACGTAGTGAAACACATCATGATGTCATCACAGTGTTTCCCCTAGGTTTACAGCGTTGGGGGTGGGGACATGGCGACACGACAACACAAACACTTGAAGGAATCTTGGTGTTCATGTGTTACTTTTAATGACAGCTGTCCTTTTCTATCGGAAAGATATCCTTAAATGACTTCTTTCCCTGATTTCCGACTCTATCCATTATCCTATCTCTACAATAAAGGTGCAAAAAGCCCAAAAATAAATCTTTAAAAATAAAAAACAAAATAAAAAAAAAATAGTTTTTTTTTTTTTAACCGGGGGCAGGGGGGGGGGCGTTGGTGGGGCGGGCCGCCCCCCCATATAATGGTAGGGGAAACACTGCATTATGTCAATCCTTCCACAGCAGAGTTGTACATGTCAGTCAGATGTCACATGGTTCCTGTGCATGTGAAGGACACAATCTAGATCAGATGGAGATAAGTTAAACTACAGTGTGAAAACGTATTGCGTAACACGTAACACTCAAAATGAGGAGAAGGAAGTGCAGGGTAACTCATGATACGATTTCGATACAATACAGTATGATACAATACAATACGATGCTATACGATACCATGTGATGTACCAGTTTCAGTAGATGTCTGTTCATCATGAGCCTGGATTTGTTGTATTTGTCCAACTGAGACCTTGTGCAGGACTTTGCTTGCAATTTTCTGAAACTAAAAACAAGAAATGCTCCAAATCTGGGTTCCAATAACTTATGGTATCGGTATAGTTTGATGTTTTACTTGTATTGTTAAAAAGTTATGTATCATGACAACTCTCAATATCATTTCAAAATCCAAAAGAAATGTAGTAGAAACAACATTTAACAGCATCACTCCCCCATCATCACTGTTAGGTAATATGGTTAAAAAATAAATAAACCGAAAGGGCGAGCCAGACCTCTTTTTAGCTCGTCATCATTTGGCGGAGCGCAGAGCACCTGCTGCCAGCCTAGCTTTACTCAGCCTCTGCCAACACCAGCATATGGCAAACACACACTCACACACACTCATACACACACACACGCAGGCATGTACACAGTCTCTATTTCTAGTTCAGGGTCGTTGGAAACTGGCAGGCAGCTCATAATCTTTGAATGTCACATCTTTATGCATGAATGTGCTGTATTTACATGCACAGACATGGTTACACTCACTCTTGCAAATAGACGGATACAACAGCACATAAAACTGCCGCCTGCATTCACAAACAACCTGACATTTGAGGCAAGACTGTCATAAACAAGGACGATACCAAAACACTGCTGCTTTCTTTTTAAACTTTTGTTTTAGGGGATATGTGTAGCTTTATTTTTTGGGAATCTGTCTTCAATTAACAGAAGTTTATTCCATTAGAGACAGAGCAGGATAAAGTTAATGTTTCAACCTCACTTCTTAGCTATCAGTGAGACTCTTTCATTGCTTCTCAGACGTCTCTCACAACATGAAAAACACAGTATAAATGTGAATAAAATTGCATGTTTGTATATTTTTGAGTGGCAGTCTGACTCTAACCGGCTAACTCAGACCTGGAGTGCAAAGTGCCACGCAAAGGAAATAGTGTGCAGGTACCAAGATGTAGAAGCTGAATGTGAAAAGTGCAGCGCTCCTTTCACACTCAAGTGCTAAGTAATCGCAGCTCTGAAGGTCTTTTGAATCATCATGGGCTTTTAAAATGTCTTGGTTTTGTCAGAATATCGGGTGTTTTTCCGATGATTTGAATGCGTCTTGTTCACGCAGTGAATAATGAAACAGCCTGTGGTTAAATGCTGCACTCAGAGTCATTTTGAAAGGTATTCTGAAGCTGTTCTAAGTCACTGCTGTGTTGGGTCTTTTTGGAGCAATTACAGCTCTTTTATAAGACGCTCAAACTCATGCTGAAGGTTTTTTTTTTTCAGTTTTCAACGTTTGGCTGCAAATAACTGATTCATTTGGAGGATGTTGATCTCTCATGAACTTCTGACTTGTTTACTTCTTGTCTTACAGAGCAGAGCTGCAATGATGTCTATTTCCTTTTCACGTCCATGTTCTTCTAATCATTGTTCTTTTTGTCTGTTTGTGTTTTTGTCTGCAGTATGACCCAGACAGCTCAGGCTTCATCAGCACAGAGCGGTTCAGGGACCTGCTGGCGACCCACGGCTCGGAGCTCGACCCCCACAAGCTGGAAGTTCTGTTGGCTCTCGCCGACGGCAACGCAGACGGAAAGATCTGCTACCAAGACTTTGTCAACCTGGTGAGTTGTTGTAAACTTTTTTTAAGGCTTAATCACATCAGCAGATACCAATGATTCATCTGCACCTCCTGTCCTGCACTGTGTCCTATATTAAGATTCTTCTTTCAGTGACAGTGGAAATACCAAATGTCTCTTTGTGTTTAGAGTCCTGTTGGGTGACCAGGGTGTGATATAAACAGAGTGTAATATGCCACAAGTCGTGAATTAGACTTGAAAGACTCAAACTTAACTTTAATTTCTTTGCCAAAATCGTTAGCTTCGACTTTTTCAGTCAGTGCACAGATTAGTAAATGCCCCTGAGTGCAGGATGAGTCATCAGACATTTGAAAAGTTTTACAGCAAAAGAAAATACAGGTATTTTGCCAATACTTTATTTAAACATATTTGGCAGACAAATAAACATGAGGACTTTTAAGCAGGTAACAAACATACTGATATTAAAAATGATGGATCTATGAATTGCAAAAACTAATGAGACCATAATCATCAAGATGACTATTTCTATATTGTTATTATTGATACCTGAAACTGCTGCCCAGGTGTCACACTGAGAATGAGAGTGCACAACCTTTTTTTTAATTAACTCTGTATAAGTGACACATTACACTGTTCAAATGATAAAAGTTACTGCTTTGTCCACAGGCGGCACCGAAACCATCACAAATCAAAAGTCCCTCACTGGAGCTTTAAGAAAAGTCTAATTATATTTTTTTTATTATCACATTGTTGGGTTGTTATCACAACTGTTGAGGCATCAAAGTGAGCAAGAAAAATGGACACCAACATGCAAAACATTCAGCTCAGACATTCAAATGTAAATTTTACCAGAGGAAAAAATACACCAAATATAACTGATCTTTTAAATTTGATGAAGTTAGTTTCAGTATTATACAAATTTTAATCGAAATTCATTATTTCTGCTAATGTACCCCAAAAAGCAAAGTTTAGGGTTTCATTTTGACTGGGCTTTTTGAGTAAAGTCTTCAAAGCCAACAATCAAGACTTTCTTTTTCTGACTTTCATGTTTTTTTCTTCCTAAAACTACTTTATTGCTCAAGTCTTTTTTTCCATTTTCCTCTCCCCAAAGCCATATTGGAGGATCCTTACAGCGACAAGGTGCAGAGTCTTTCTGATAGGAAACGACTCTCCGCGTGGTGATAAATTCCCCTCTTAACGCTCACCTTGCTCCACTTTCACTTTCACCTTTAGACTGCAGCCTGCCGCTGATAGTCCGAGGTCTCACTCAAGCATCTCTAGCTGTGCTCGCTGCCACATAACCTTCGCATTTTCTTTTTTTTTTCCGCTGTCTCGCTGCTGTTCCTCTTGGGAGACTGAACTGCTGACCCAGGACAGTGTGGTGCACTCTCTGTGTGGGAGTGTGGTGCACAATCACTACTGGGTGGCTGAGGGATGGAGTAGGGTGTGTGTGTGTGTGTGTGTGTGTGTGTGTGTGTGTGTGTGTCTGTGTGTGTCTGTGGGGAATTCATTGTTGTCTGTGATTGTGATGATGTCCATCTCTCGCCTTCACTCTTGTTCTTCAGAGCTGCTAATTGTCTGGTACAGTGGGTGAGGAATGAGGCCTTCACTGTAGGAAGCTTGGAAACGTGTCAACAGAGCTTTTTTTTTTCAGCTTCTTGGTTTCCAATTGGTGCATTCAGGTCATGTGACAAGCTGTGGGTCATTGCACGCAACTGGAAATGGGACAAAGAGGAATGGGGTGCCTGCATGTGTGTGTGTGTACATTCACATTTATTTCTTAAGCCCCATTGTGTCCGCCCCCCCTCAATGTTTAATACATTCATAGAGGCAACAACTGAACAACAGAGGCTACAAACAGGGAGCAAAGGGGGGTAACATGCATTCATGATTATGCTAACACCGTCACATTGAATGCCCGAGTGTTTGATTTTGGTTAGCTTACATTAAATTAAACAACTGTTATATAATTATCCGGCAAAATGGGAAGATTTTCTTTTTGTTTTTCTCTATTTTTTTCTCTTTTAAAAATGTCAATTTCATTGTAAAAAAAAAAAAAAAAAAAGCACTTTTTAAATGTTACTGGAAAGGATTGTGAAGCTCATCTTTTATTTTTCTGACCTCGTTATTCTTTCTTTAAAGATTTCACACTTGCACAAAACTCCTTTTTGGCTTGAGCTGCATGTGTGAACGCAAACAGCGGGATTTTTCACTCTGACTTCATCCGGAGTTTCTCCTGCCAGCCTCCCCCTCCCAAGTATTTTTTCTGCATGAATCTGAGTGAGCTGCTGATGTGAGAGCACAGCAGTCTGTTATCAGGAGAATTCACCTCGAGCGAGCGGGAGGGGGCGGTGACATTTATTCTCTGCCGTGCACGATCCAAAGACTGTATGCAGGCGACTGGTGCAATCTCTGTTCACGTAATTACACTGCTGCATTCTGTTTTCTGTTCGGCCGCATGTTCTTCCCCGCTCTCTGTTGATATTGTGATTCTGTAAAGGCAACTATTCTCCCTATAGCAGACTCCCTTACGCTTGTTTTTACGTCATATCTTGCCTCGGGTGACCCCCCCGGCCCCCCTCCTGTCCAACAGGGACAGTCTCCCCCCTGTGAGGCACATATGATGTGAACAACCAGATCAGGAGGATTTCAGGGGGAGCTTTTATTACTCATCGTTGTACAGGTAAAGCGGAGGATTAGATATATCTCATCATATTATTTTCTTGCCTTTGTTCCAGTATAGTTGTCAGTTGATGTTTGGGGTACATTTATCATCTGCCTTAGGTTTACCCGGCATCACAAATTTGGCCATGCTTTGCTAGCAGTACACAACAGTGTGCACTCTACAATGGATGAAATGTCGGACAGGATAGGAAAGGAAACAACAGCGCTCAAGTTCAGTGGAGTTAAAGTGAGGTTAACATTTTTGTTTCGGCATACAGAAGTCTGTTATTGAAAACGTCATAGTGTTATCTATAAAGAGTTCTGTGCATGTCACTCTGCAGTTCTGGGGGAAAAGCCTGTAAATATGATGCCAATATCTTGAGGAATGTGAGGTATTTAAGCACAATAAAATTGGCTTTCTGAGGGCAGGCATTCATGCTCTCTAAAGTCAAAGATCAAAGGGTCAGAGTCAATGTGAGAACTTGAGAGTTATAATTCTTCCAACAAGTTCACAGGCGGTGTCTGGCTTCTTCTGGTTATTTTCTCTCTCTCTCTCTCTCTCTCTCTAGCCATTCTGCCCTCGGAGGGAGATAAAAGAAGGAAAAGATGAAGAATAGAAGGAAAAGAGGAGGCCGAGACAGACAGAGACAAACTGCAAGGGCTTTATTTGTCGCGCCATCTCTCCTTTGCACTGCAGCTCTTCCACCAGTGTGATTGTCAGTAATTGCCTTCTCACAGCTCTGTCACAGTCAGCGTTCAAATCACCGCTCACTCTCGCTCTCTCTTAACCTCCTCCTTCCTCCATCTTCTCTCACTCTTTACCTCCTCTCTCTCGCTCCCTCTCTCTCGCTCTCTCTCTTCCTTTCATGTAAGCTCTCAGCTTTTATCCCAACACTGCTTCCTCCTTATCTGTGCCTTTTTGCTTCTTTCTCTCCATCCATCTACTGTCTGACTTTCTCTCATAAATCAAACGGCGACCGTCCCGGGTAGAAAAATCACTCCCAAATCGGTTTAAAGTTCCTAAAATAGCCACAGACTGGTTGAAACGATGTGTTTTTTTTTTTGTTTTTTTTTGTCCATAGCTGCTGGACATAACTGGGAAATGATCCTGATGGATTTGTGCTGTTGCTTATAGCTGTACCTCCATAAGTCCTGTTTTGGGTTTTGTGTGATCCTCTTTGGCTCGAGATACATTATATCGTCTGTACCGTGAGGTAGCTCCTTGGCTTTTTAGTTAGAAGCTGCAGTATAAAGGAAGTAGTTTGCTTTCAAGTTTTTGTGCCAGCGGTGAAGGAAGTGTCATTTTCTGCTAGAAAATCCTCCTCACTGAAGGTGCATTCACACAGAAGACAACACTGCATGAAAGAACACAACTCAAACCATTACTCCGTCTCTTCCTGCCCTCTTACTTACTCTACCCGCTGTATGTGCTTCTGTCTGTGTCCATTTCTCTGTCTCTCCCTTCAGGCTGTTTTTTTTTTTTATTTTCAATGAGCAAACGGTAAAATTGTCTCTTGCTGGCTGAACACCCGTTTGTCCCCTTCACCTCCTCTCTTCCTTCCCTCTCCTCCCCTTGCCAGTGGGTAAACAGACAGAACGTCATTCTGTCTTTTGTGTGGTACAAAGAGCAGAGGAATTGCAGTCACTTCACAAGAAGAATTGACTGTCTTTATGGAGCATGGCTGCCTGGGGGAGGTCGGTGTGTACGTGTGTGTGTGTGTGTGTGTGTGTGTGTGTGTGTGTGTGTGTGTGTGTGTGTGTGTGAGTGTGTGAGTGTGAGTGTGTGTTTGTTAGTACTCTCTCTGCTGTGCGGTCTGGAAGTGGCCATGGTAACCACGTAATCACTTTCCCACAGCTCTCTTTGCCTGACATAAAGGCTGAAATAATTGTCTTTTTCTGAAGTTTATTACCAAACAGTGATACACGCCGAGTCACCAAAAGTCTCATTGAACAGACCCAGAGGAACCATCAGCCAACTGGTCTTACACAGCCTGATGAATTTACTCATTTTATATCTGTCTTTTTATCACTTTTTGTCTCTGACTGACCGACTCAGTCAGAGACAAATGAAAAGTTTCTTCTTTGATTTATGTTCATTATCTTCAAACGAAAATGTTTCCTTTTGTTGCCAATAGCAACATTACATCATTCATGTAGTTGACCATCTGTGCCCTCGCAGTAAACATTCCCGCTCAATTGTCTTCGCCTTAAAATAACATCGACTGACTGACACATCTGGGCTTCCTGTGATCCTAAAGCTGCAAACACAATGAAGGAGTTGAGTTATGGAGGTTGACATAAACAGAGCAGAGTACAAGAGAGAATTTGGGAAAGAAAAAGAGAGAAACGGAGACGGAGCTAAGAACCCCGTGGGAGAGTAGTGGGACATTGTGTCGTCATGTTTGATCTGTAAAAACTGGTAAAGCGAGGTGTCGGCGGTGATTTAAGAACAATGTTGATGCTGCCACAGGAGCAGTAAACAGCCCCGTTTCCACCAAGTGGTCCGGTTTGTTTTCAGTACGGATTGGTACAGTGAACCCTGATCTTGCTTGCGTTTTCCACAGCCAACCGTACCCTTACACATCACTAAATCACAGGAGGCGACATAGTGTGTACATCCAATAAATTCAGTCAATCAATGAAGATCAATGATTCCTAGGAAGGTCTGCATCTCTGAGGCAAAAAAAAAAAAAAACAGCCTTGAAATGACTTGTACCGAACTGAACTGAACCGGACCGCTTTGTGGAAACGGGGCTAAACAGAACCTGTTAGGGTAGTCACCATACCAGAATTTAATCTCTGATATGAGATGAGTAAAAAAATCAACCAGTTTCCATACTATGGCCACAAAAAAAGCAGAAGGTTTTAAAGACCAAAAAATTCAGGCATCTCCTGCACACTGTCGTAATTTCACAAATACATAGCCAAGCCTTTTTGGGACGGAAACACTGCCAGTGTATTGTGCAATCTAGACACTTTCTTCAGTTGTCCCAAAAATGCAGGATATAGACCCACTTAGATAGAGTACCTCTCAACTATCACTCATAGTTCAGTTGAACCGACCTATGAATAAGAATTGACCACTGCTGCTCACGCCCTCGAGGCAGCTTTGGGTTTAGAATATGAAGTTTTTGTAAAGCTTCAGTATCTATCAAGCATCAAAATAACTGGGATGGTGTCCCTTTAAAACACATAGTATGGAAATGTAATGTATTTACATGCCTTTATTAGACAAGACAGCTGAAGAGTAAAGGGGAAATATTGGGATGAGAGAGTGAGGGTAGACACAAAGCAAAGGGCTGAGGTCGGATTCGATATATCATTCTTCCCAAACCAGAAGCTGAAACGCCTTCACATTTTTAAATCCTATCCTGTGCTGTGTTTTCAACTCTTGGGTGGGTAGAAATAAATGCATTTCTCCTCATTAGTGCTACGTTTAAATGTCAAGGACATGTTTCAAGAGATTCTCCCAACTTTACATGACCTCACCCTGCAGTCCTTGAATAATTGTAACATGAGATAGAGAATGGAATTTAATTCAGTAAATCATCTCCGTAGACTTTTGTTTCTCAGTGTTGTGCATGTGTTTAAATGAAAATGTGTGAGTACGAGTGTGTGTTTTTTTTTTAACTTTAAGGTTTGCATTTTCAGAACAGAAATTGTAGAATTGAACAGACATATCATTACAGATCGTACAATATAGCTCCTGTGTTATTTGTAGTTAACTACACTAGTCCTGAGCTGGAGATAAAACCTCATCAGGATATCAGATTACCTCAGTCTGAGTTCATCTCATCTTCAGGGAGAACTTAAAAGGATGTCTTACTGTGCACATACAGTATGTCATCATTTACATCAATCAATCAAACTTGATTTAAATAGCACCTTTCAGACAAATTGTGTGCAGAAAAAAAACAAAGAAGAGAAGTAAGAAAAAATAAAGGTGTACCAAGGTTTCTCTTTCTTTGTCATTTCAATACGAAACCATTCGGAGGAATATCTACTGAATGTCTCATCACAGAGTCTTAAAGAAAAGGTCAATTTCTCCATTTGCTCTCGTGAATATGCATGATTAGGTTTCCTATAGTCTCTGTGAAATGAACAAGGCTGAAAAGAAGCTCGCCCATTTTTTACAAATGTGACATCGTATCTATCAAAATGATGCACTAATTCAGTAAAGATGATTCTGCCTTGAAAATGTGCGCAGAGAAACAACATTTATAGTGGCTGACAGGATCCTTCATCACTGAAAGCCTCTGAGTGATGAATTGCTTGTGTTGCGAGCCATAACAAATTATCATATTCGCTGCATGTTTGGAAATGAACTTCTCGTAGACAGAGAGGGATGTGGAGAAGGGTTTTGTGGTTGCTAGGTGAAGATGCAGGCATTCTGTTGCCATGGGTGAAGTGGGCGGGGCCTGGGCTGAGGAGGAATGGCATGTGTTTATGTTTGGTGTGTTAACCCAGAGCCCCCATGTGAGGAGACTCTCCTGTTGATGAATATTAACTAAGAAATACAGTTTCTTGAAGTGTGTTGAATTAAATCACTTCTTGTGGTTGAAGAGGATGCTAAATAAAAACCTGCTGAACAGCTGATCTCTAACTCGCTCTTCCTCTCTCTCCTTCACTCTGTCTCCTCTGTCTCCACAAACCCCTTTTTTGGTTCTCCAGATGAGCAACAAGCGTTCCAACAGTTTCCGGAGGGCGATCCTTCAGGGCAGCAGGCAGCTGAAAGGCTGCAGCCTGAGAGATGAGGTGGGCCTGGGTCTGCCCCAGAGGCTCGTCCGACATGTCGCTTACGAGACGCTGCCCCGTGAGGTCGACCGCAAGTGGTACTTTGACAGCTACACCTACTGCCCACCTCCCTGGCTCATCCTGGTCATCACTATTGCTGAGGTAAATCCTTTGAGATTGTGTGACTTACCCTCCCCTGTTAAATGATGATGCACTGGAAAGTATTTGACCACTAGAAGTTCTGAGGTTTTTTTTTTTTGATAAGCAGCAATAATTTCCTCCTTAATGCTGACGATCATTTTGGGATGGTAAATAAAACTGTTAAAGACTGTAATGATGTCCCTTTGCTACAAGCTATTCCACTTCTTCTAATCCTGATTTACAGTCTACAAAGACATGTAGATTCAAGTTTTTAAGTTTTATGTATAAAGAAAGGAGAATACTTTTTATTCAAACATATCTCACAATATAGGTTAACCTTAGAAGAGAAGTTTTGGGGTGCTGGATGGCCTTGGCGGTTATATCACACGCCCAAAGTGTGGAGGCTAAGGTTCTCACTGCAGCGGCCGTGAGTTCGAATCCATCCTCGGCCCTTTGCTGCCTGTTATCACCCACCCTCGCCTCCCAATATTTCCTGTCTCTCTCCAGCTGTCCTATCTAATTAGGCAAAAATGGACCAAAACAAATCTTAAAAAAAAAAAAAAGAGACGTTTTTTCGTTAATTTGTACAAAAAAAAAAAGCAGTGATGAGGAGTGACTGCAAATAACTAGGCTTCTGTGCCTATGAAAAATCTGGATTAAATATCATTATCAAATGAGACAAGTTTATTGTAAAGACGTCACACACAAAAAGAGATTTTAAAAAAAGAGCTCTTGGATCATTCATAAATTGGAAAGTTTGTTTTTGCTCCTTCAGGTAGCCGTGTTCATGTACTACGGGTTCCAG
This sequence comes from Labrus mixtus, assembly GCF_963584025.1. Taxonomy (NCBI): domain Eukaryota; kingdom Metazoa; phylum Chordata; class Actinopteri; order Labriformes; family Labridae; genus Labrus; species Labrus mixtus. Next base: position 28,284,137 of record NC_083613.1, on the reverse strand, counting down.
CTGGACCGCCTGGTCCTGCAGGTGTCCAGTCCGTCTTTCCTGAAGAGCCCCTTACCTTACCACCCTCAGCTGCGGGCCCAGGCCTGGAGATACCTCAGCTACATTTTCATGCACACTGGGTGAGTTCACATCACGCTGTCGGTTTCTAATTATAAGCGTAAGGCAATGCTGCACTTCCTGGGGACACAGTTGGGTGTTTCTTCCCTGTCAGCATCCACATTTTGGATTCTGGGAATGCCACACTATCACATTTTCATGACCTGAATTCTTCCACTGCGGTTTACTTCAGTTTTGCGACCAGTCTAATAACATTTTTGGATAAAAACAAACTACAGATGCTACATATTTGTGATGCTTCAAGGGGTCTGGGCTAATGGTGTTTGAGAAATTATGTGAGTCAGAGCTTGTTACATAAAGATTTCATTAACAGGATTACAAAGCTTAATTAATTTTCAGTGAAACACTAGCTGAAGGCATTGAAACTCTTTTCTGTCACGAAGCAAAAATGCAGATAAGCCAGAGGAGACGGCTAAATGAGGGACTGTGAGCTGCTAATGAGTCGTTGGATGCAGTTCATAATTCTCAGTAAATACCCTTTGTGTAAAGTTACAAAGGAAATAAACTAGTGACTAAAATCTCATGTAATCCCCAAAAGAATTATGTTTATAAAAAGCAATTAATGTTAGGTTATTGGTGTTAAGTTTTTAAACTCCATTGCTGCTGTCATATGTGAATATGGTGAACAATTTTCTCTTTAATCACCTCCTCTCCTCTCCTCTCCTCTCTTCTCTTCTCTTCTCATCTCCTCTCCTCTCCTCTCCTCTCCTCTCTTCTCCTCCCCTCCCCTCTCCCCTCCCCTCCCCTCCTCTCCTCTCCTCCCCTCTCCTCTCCCCTCCTCTCTCCTCTCCTCTCCTCTCCTCCCCTCTCTTCTCCTCTCCTCTCCTCTCCTCTCCTCCCCTCTCTTCTCCTCTCCTCTCTTCTCCTCTCCTCTCCTCTTTTCCCCTCTCTTCTCCTCTCCTCTCCTCTCCTCTCCTCTCCTCTCCTCGCCTCGCCTCTCCTCTCCTCTCCTTTTATTATCTGTTCAGGCCAGGTTATCCAGGTTTAATTACCCTTCTGGGTAAATGTAGTCTCAGGCAATAGTGAGACGTCATAAGATTGTAATTTAATTAGGAGAACCTGAAGGTGCCGGGCTGTTCGGGGAGGTTTTGAGTTGGTAGGAATGATTTTGTGTGGACAAAAGATGAACTGGAAGGAACATATGGGAGGGTGGTAGGATGTTTAACTGCCCCCCACTGAATTCAGCTGATCACAAATACAACATGTAGTTCAATTAGTCATTTTGTTCCTGTAAATATAAAATTTTGAGGGGAAAATGGCTGTATTTTATTGATATAATTTATCTCCATGCTTTTTTTCTTGACGCACAGTGTAAACCATCAAAAGTGTTAAATGCATGGTCATCCCTGTGGCGTCCATAGTCATGTCTCTACTTAAATATCAGGATCTATGATTGTATTATGCCTCTCTATGGTTAGTTGGTCCTGTTAATGCTCTTACATTGTTCTTTAATGGGCTTCATTATCTCAGACTGCTGCCTCAAGTCAAAGTACAACAAGATCAGTAACAAGTAAAAACGTGTTCACCGTGGTTTCTAGCTGCATATCACTCAGTATCTGCTACAAGTTGAAGCAGACTGGTAAATGATTCTGAAACCAAAGTAAAGTGGTCACAAATGAAACAAGACACACTGATATAAAAATGGTTTTGATGTTCACACTTCTCAATATGGCAATTTAGTGTTTTTGTAAATCCGATGTAACAGTGTTTCTGGCTTTAATTTAATGTATTACAGCTGATGTTTACTTCAAAGACTTTTGATGCAAACTATTTTCAGAAATCTGCAGGGCTGATAAAAAATGTGTTCAATAATTCAGGAGATGTAAAAGTTTTAAGGCTGCTTCATATCGGATCCTTTGCCGTGATGGCACACACTATCAGGGGCGGTAATATTCTGGCATTTGTAACCAGTTTGCTAATACTGATACCAGAAGGACCAATGAGAGAGACCTTTTATTAGACGGCACGTTAAGACATGTTTCTTAATGTTTCAGGTGATTAATTCCTATTAGGAAAAATAGTATAAGCATTCTGCATGGCAAGGCAAATGTGTTTATAAAGCCCCAATTCATAAATAGAGCAGTAATAAATAAATAAAAATCAGTTCAACTAAAAGAGTTATATTTGAGTAGATAAAAGTGATTGAACTTACAGGAAAGCAACAGTAAGTAAAACCCTCCTTTTTGCAAAATACAGGGTAAACTGGCAGAAACATTTTAAATCTCAATGTGAAAGCGCAAATTAAGGCTTATTATATCTCCTTACAAGAAAGTATTTTTGTGGTTGTGAGTTAGATCTGACTGGTGTCTCCTTTGTCATATCTGTCATTTTCATTTAAATATGTTTACGCAGCCTAGAAAAAAAATACCATATGAGCCAAAGTTCTATATTTACTTCCTTAAATTAATTAGTGACAGCGATTTTGTCTTGTGATATGCTTCATAGTTCACCCCCTTGGATGCAGGAGAGTCGCTGTCACAGCTCATGTAGGTTGTCGTCCACTTCAATCCAAACATCCTCACTTTTGTTACTTCTTAAACAAAACATATCTTTAACGTTTTAAATAATAAAGTTAAAGTTTTGTAATCAAACCGAAAGGTAGTTTGACACCAAAAGTTACTGACGTCACCAATGGAAGCACTGAATGGCCTTTTACAAAGAGAGGATCTACCGCAAACAATAGTGGGCCTGCACACAAACAGACACACACACACATGCACGCACGCACACACACACACACACACACACACACACACACACACACACACACACACACACACGCACACACGCGCTATCTCTCTTTCACACAAACATGCAGATTCTCTCACTCACATTTACAAAACATGTAATCCCATCAAAAGCTATGTTCAACTGATCCTTCCCAAATCTCAACACAAAACAGAGCGGAAATGTTTGCCCCCTAAACGTCCCCTCTTTCTCTCTCTCTCTCTCTCTCTCTCTCTCTCTCTCTCTCTCTCTATCTTTTCCACTATTTTTCCTACTCATTTTGTGTGAGACACAAAAAAAACTGTGTCCCCGGCAGCTGTGAAAGCTCCAGTAAGATTAGCTTCCTGCGAGATTAAAGCCAGACTCTAATGATTTAGCAGCAGGAGATTTCTTTCCTGTTGCTTTTTTCTGTCCTGCTTTTGTCCACATCTCATTACCACTCAAAGTTTCTTCTCCCACAATGATGCATGGCCCTGTTGCAGTGCCATCTGCAGGTTTGTGAGTATGTTGATACATACAATCCAATTTGTGTGCTTCTTCATTTCTGCATCACAATCACTATCGAAGTCTCCTACAGCTGCGACATGGACAGTTTCACTGAGTTCAGAGCTTTAATTGTTCTTGCAAACTGAGCAAATTGTCAAGTTCAGCTGCTGTTTGACAAACCACTGATAGAAAAAGAAAAAGTTGAAGCAGTGCTTCTGTTGAGCGCCCTTAAAGACAGCGGTCATCTGGACACAATAGGCGCTCTCATGGGTATCTGCAGATCTGCCTGACAGTGCGGGCCAACCCTCACAGCCTCATTAGCAGTATAGAAATAGATAGCTGCTGTTATCTGGAGTGAATTGTCCTTCTGTGTTTGGACAGGCCTCTTCCAGCTAATCAATATCCCGCTGTTGTGTCTGTGATCACTTGAACGATCCTCTCTGTGCGCGCTGTGCTGGATGTGGATGGGCTGTTTCAAACTAAATAGATTATCGGCCTTGTCTCGTTTTTACTGTCTGTGGTGGGGAAATGATGTGTGTGTGTGTGTGTGTGTGTGTGTGTGTGTGTGTGTGTGCGCGTGTGTGTGCGCGTGTGTGTGCGCGTGTGTGTGCGTGTGTGTGTGTGGTTTGTTTGGGGGAATGTTTGTATTCATTTTGATTATGCAGAAGCGGAAAAAAAGTCTGAGCTGTCTTTCTTTTTCTTACTGTCAGCCTTTCTTAAACTTACAATGACAAAATAATTCATGGGAATTTAAGAGAAAACCTGAAATGGGGAATGATTGAAGCGAGAGGAGCAAGAAAAGAAAGAGACAGAGAGGTGCAGATTATACTAGCCGCTGTCCTTTTCCCATTCTGCTGTGACATCGAATGTGTGTGTGTGCTGCTGACTGAGGTTTGGCTGGAAGGAGCTAATAGCCATGAAGGGCATAGAGAGTGTGTGTGTACATGTGGTCTGCATGTGTGTGTGTGTGTGTGTGTGTGTGTGTGTGTGTGTGTGTGTGTGTGTGTGTGTGTGTGTGTGTGTGTGTGTGTGTGTGTGTGTGTGTGTGTGTGTGTGTGTGTGTGTGTGTGTGTGTGTGTGTGTGTGTGTGTGTGTGTGTGCGTTTGCCTCTGCCTGTGGTCATATGTAATGTTTGAATGCACTGGAGTGTGTTGATGATAATCTGTTGATAGCCATGACAGTGTGGTTTGATGAAGGAGCAGATGTTGTGTGTGTGTGTGTGTGTGTGTGTGTGTGTGTGTGTGCGTGCGTGTGTGCGTGTGCGCGTGCGTGCGTGTGTGTTCGTGATGAAGCGCAATAATGTGGTCTTAGAGGAAACAGGCAGTTGATTCTGTGTTGCTCTTTCTCTTGTGGCACGTTGTGTAGTTTCATTTTAAGCTTTGGTCCTTTCCTTTACTGCTGGTCATTTAAAAAAGAGTGCTCACAGTGCTGTTTTTTTTTCTGTGAAAGTATAAGCCTTATTTTTGTCTGAGTCTGTTTCCATCTGTCAATCATCTGGGGTTTCCTTTCCTTTCTCTTTGTTTCTGCTCATGTCTGAGAGCAGTCATTATAGTTTGAGATATCTTGTTTTTCTACCTCCAGAAGATGACATTTGCTGCCATCACTCTGGCACAGTCGCACAGTTTCTGTTTTATCACTGTCTGGTGTCAGTGCTGGGGGTGTTACCTGTTAA
>NC_083613.1:27956635-27961635 GCF_963584025.1 Labrus mixtus | reverse complement strand
ACGAACTCACACATATTGGGGGTATTGGTGCGGGTGATGAAGTGTTCATGATAGTGTGCACACGCAAACAGAGCAGAATTACAATTAAAGCAAACTCATTCAGCAGCTCCCACATCTCCATACATTCTCTCTCAAATTCTTCTTCTTATCTCATCATCGTTCTGAAGCTTCACGATGATAGTCGTTAATGTATCTCACTTTGTGCTTTAACGTTTGCAAAGTGATTCCATTTTTCCACCAGTGCTGGACCTTCATCAATATCTGCAGTCTCAGTCAAAGGCCAGTTTTCAGAGTCCTTAGTGCAGGTCAACAGGTGCCATAAAGACCCCAGCTGGGGGTCTGTGGCTTTCTCTGGTTTAAATGATAATACCATCTGTATCATCATTATATCCATTTATTTTTTCTAAACCATATGATTGACCCGTACATATGTCAAATATTATCAGTAGATTAGGTCAGGTACACATGGCAAATTCAGCAGACAATCCAGTTGACGGTCTGAGTTCTGGTAGCAAATCCAAAGCTAACAGGTGTATAAACTCACATGAAGCCATGAAGTCTCCATAGACCAACATTTAGTGTTGAGAATTGGTCGTAAAGATCAAAATGGCTCTGTTTTAGAAGGCCACTGATGCCACAAGTCAACCGTTGGTACTATGACTGTTGAAGTTGAACAGCCTTTGAGGAAAAACAGCTCCGCAAGTGTCACATCACCATGCGCAATGTCAAGCCTCACAGGCGCAGTAGAATATTGCTTCATTTGCTGTCAGTCTTGGTTTCCCCCAAAACTTCCCTTTTGGCAGATGCCAGGTAAGCACTATCTAACGGGGAAGGCCCTTGGCGGTGCAATAAAAGATCCACAGAGAAAGGCCCATCCATAAATGCATTGTGAGAGGATGTGCAGGAACTTGATGGGCCTGCATAGCGAAGGCGCAATTTCAACTTCAATAGCGAGGGATCATAAATAAAAGCCGAGAGAAAATCTAGGATAAGAGGTGAATGTAACTGGCCGGTTGGATAAACAACTGAGGCTTTATAGCGCAAAAATAATGATCATCTATACCGCTTTTCCAGTTCGGGGTCGTGGGGGGCTGGAGCAGATCCCAGCTGTCGTTGGGCAAGAGGGGTACACCCTGGATTGTTCACCAGTCAATCACAGGGCTGACATAGAGGCAGACAACCATCCACACTACTGGCAGTGTTAGAGTCACCAATTAACCTAACGAGCATGTCTTTGGACTCCACACAGAGAGACCCTGTCCGACTGGCATTCGAACCGGGAACCTACTCGCTGTGAGGCAACAGCGCTAACGACTGCACCACCGTGAAGTCCATTAAAAGGATATAAGAAGGTGAATTTCTTATCATGAACCTAGGAGCCCAAAAAGTATTGGATTAACTAATTGGTTGACTCTTCAGTGTGACGACTGTTGGTTAATATCACTACATCTTCTGTAAAGCCCAGCACAGTTTCAGCAGGTCATCATGTGTCTGGTTCTGCTCAAGGTTTGTTCTGCCACTGTAACTTTGCTGAATGATTCTTAGTGCAGTGCTCATGGTGCATTAATGTTGGGTCTTTGAAAATAGCAAATCAAAGAGTAAGATCTTTTATCTTCTCTTTTGTGAAGTGTCTTGAGATAACAGTTGTTATGAATTGGCGCTATACAAATAAAGATGAATGGATTGATTGATTAATGGAGATTGATTTGTTGATTGATTGATACGGGGGTCTCCTGAGACAAGACGCAAAAAGAATGATGCAGAAGTGATGGACGAATCAAAAGACACCGCTTTACAACGCTGTAATAAGAACATTTGCCTTGATATCACAAGATTAACAAAAGAGTGGAGACAAACATACCAGCGAGCAGAAAACGTAATGCAGCAGTTTAATTATGTGCATGGAAAACACAATGGTCGTGTGCAGACAGACTATGGTCATGCACCTATTGCACGGAATAGATGTCACAATTCGATGCCACTCCCTCGGGATGAACTCTTGATAATGTCCTGCTTCTTTCTAACTTTGGCTCACTCAGACTTACTGGGGGCTGGCAGGAGAATCACGCTGTTTGCGTTCACACATGCAGCTCACCCGGAAACTTCAGGAGTTTTCTGCAAGAGTGAACCAGGCTTCAGATAACTAAGTAGAGCAGGAAAGGAAGCACCCCACTGGTGTCAGCTGAGGAAAACAAAAGTGGTCATGCTTAAAAATCTGAGAAGCCTTCCTCACAGATTCTTAATTCATGCCAACTGACTTGCAATCTGTGGGCTTGGTTTTGTAATCTGTGGGCACGGTTTTGTAATCTGTGGGCACGGTTTTTGTAAACTGAGGGCACGGTTTTGTAAACAGAATTGATTTAATCAGAGGAAAAGGAATGGACCATGTAAATGGCGACAGAATCCGCCAAGTAAATCCAAATGATCTGGATTTAAAGTTGAGTTAAAAGTAGATTTTTGAGGAAAAAGTGCAATAAATAAGTTATACAGTAAAAGCTGTGAAAAGTCAGATTGGAAACACAATACAGCTTTAAATCCACCCTAAAATACAGAGGTATTGGACTTACTTGACAGATGCAGTTGATGGAGATGGTCCATTTCTTGTTCTCTGAGGAAAGACATTGTGTTCACAAATCCATACCCAGTGTTTACAGATGAGAGCCCAAAGTTTAAGAAACTTTGCCTATGGGTCACAAATCAGTGGGCATGGATTATAAAATATGTGGACACATTTGTTAACCAAGAGTAGGATAGCGATTTGCCATTTTCCCCTCAGCTGTCACCAGGGGTTTATGTAGTTAAGATTAAATACACAGCGAAACCCCCCCCATTTATTTGAGCTTAGAGAAAAACATATAACTAGACTAAGAAGAAACTTACCAACAGATAATTTAGCAGGTTGCTTGCATTTTTCTGGAGAAAAGACTGATAGAAACACCTACCCCTTGACTTGCAGGGACCATACTATGGTCGCAGACAGGAACAGGTGCACTAGCAGGTGCAGATGCAGGTGCAGCCGTGTTGCTGCATTAGACTATAGCAACTGTTTTGATGTTCTCTTTGGCAATTCAACTCAGTCTCTACTATGGGTATAAGGGGATGAGCTACCTAACCCAATGCAAATGTAAACTGTCACAGAGCCCTGAACCTAAACACCAGGGAAAATCATGGGAAGGACTTAGATAAAGTTTGTTAAATAGGTTATGTTTGAGATAGGTTTAGACAGGTTAGGTAGATTAGGAGGTAGATTTTTTGTAATGTGAGTGAGTCAGCCTCCTTTACACACACCATTCAACAGCAAAGAGCAAGACATGATGGACAAAGTGACAATAGACCACTTTGGAGCAGACGTCATGATTACATTGCACCAGTTACGCGTGCATTGTGATTGCAGACAAAAAGAGGATGAAAATGAAGAGAAACAAGCCAGATCCCTGATATAATGGGAAAATGTCTAGTTGTGTCATTGGCACAACTTACAAAATTGTATGCGCCTTGATAATAGTGTGGAACCTTGGCTTTCTCAACAATGTATACGAAGACATCCGGCCGCTTAACTTTGGCCATTAAATTGGATCTTTGACACATTGACCCAACAGAGAGTACGAGTCTGGAGCCTCACCACATTGATAAGTGTTCGTTGTCACTCTGAGACAACTTGTCTTCCATTGCCAAGTTTCTGATGTGAATTGATGGCAAGCTGCGGCTAGCCTATGTTTAGCAACCAGTTTTGCTCCACCCACAAAACACGTCATCATGATCTACAAACCATACTGCTTTAAATTTCCCTTTTAAAAGATGCCCTAACAAACTCCATTGGTAAATGGTAAATGGACATGCATAGCGCTTTTTCTTCTGACTAATCAAAGTGTTTTTTACACCGCAGGTCACATCTACTCATTCACACACTGAGGGCACAGATTGCTATGTAAAGTGTCCATCAGTATGAATGAATCCTATTCATACACATTCACCAAGAGAAATTTGGTGTTCAGTGTCTTGCCCAAGGACGCTTTGACATCACGAGGGATGTGGGATCGAACTCCCGCCCTTCCCGTTGAGAGAAGACCAACTCTACTACTGAACCACAGCCAGCACTTTTATTTAAGAAGCTAATAAGATAAGTTAAGATAATCCTTAGTGACTACAATAAAAAACACATAAACATTGAATCATAGATATTTGTAATTGTGTTGGGGAATAAGTCGATGGCAAAAGTTTGTTAATATCAAATAACATGTATAATATAATCATAAATTACTTTTAGATCATTAGAGTCGACACCAGTCAAAAGATCTTTATTTATTCATTGGTATTCTAACTTGTCAAAAAGCCAATTGTTGATATGGCCGTTTTTACTTCATTTTAAAAGGCCTTGCCAAAATTGTCAAAATCGTTTCGTTTATTTTCTAAATTACAGAGAAAATAATTTGAGTAACCATCTGATTTTCCGCCTCACAACGTGGTCTAGAAATCAATATCTCGCTAAATTTTGTGTAAATTCGACTGTAACACCTGGAAGGTAGCTAATCAGTGTTGCCCCGTCTTTCTCCCCCAAGTGATTAGCATTTCATGAGCAAATAGCCTACTTCAGACACAATGTACTGTATATCACATGTGTTTGCCCAGCACAATCCTTATTGTTTCCCCTTTTGAATGCATTTTACTTTTGACATTATATTTGAATTTAACAGTATTTTATAAATCCTCACAAATTATCCAGGTTGTGTTCTTAAAAATGAATCATAGCAGCTTCATGTCAAGTGTTTTCTCACAGAATCGTTGCAATCGGGCCAATGGTATACTGTAGACTAAATCTGAATATGTCCCCACAGGATAAATAACAAACCTGAGTTAAATTACTGCTAGTAGCCTATAGCCTAATAGGGGAACGATTTGATAACCAATAAAATGTTGATGGATGCTGTTGTTGAAGCAATGTGATACTTGGCCTGGCTGGCTCCATTGTTCCTTGTGAGGGTATGTAGAAAAAAGGTCTG